>NC_056748.1:1101159495-1101361995 GCF_019279795.1 Protopterus annectens | reverse complement strand
GAAAATATTTACATTTATCTCGCACATGTCAACCCCCCTGTATATGTCGACCATTTGGCATCAACCAACTGTGTGGGGACATACACAAATAAACATATATAAGTATATGGATTACTTTTTGCCACTTGCACGTCTCTAATACATATAATAAAAAGGCTTGCGGTTTTGTTCAGATGCTTTAATATATACAAACACATCAGAATGACTAGCAGCATCACTAAATATGAACAAACTAAACAGTTTACATGCATATGTGTTCACATCTCAACAGCTAACTACAAAAAGTACAGTTTTGTACCTACCATAAATGTAGATGTTCGAAGATCCACATTGCTGCAGTCCTTACACTTGGGTAGTCCGCTGTCCTCGGTCGGCCCGAATATCAAAGTATAAGGCTGACGTCGGTCAAGGCGCATTAGACTGACATCAGGACGTCAGGGTACAAATGCGCATGACCGACGTCATATCCTCAGTCTTTTCTTGCCCCAGATGTCAGAAGACCCTAACAAGAAAGGTCAAAACCCAAAGACAACAAACAACCAACCAACCACCCTAGCACTCATAATATGTACAATATATACAATATACACAATATTTACAATCCAACCCACACAACCGCCTCTAACTACAGAGCGCCAGGAGGGAGGGTAAATTGGACTGCAGCAATGTGGATCTTCAAACATCTACATTTATGGTAGGTACAAAACTGTACTATGTTCTTCATCTCACATTGCTGCAGTCCTTACACTTGGGTAGAATCCCAAAGCAGAGGTAAGGGAGGATGGCACAACTATAAAGAAGCAGGAGCTGCCAAAATGCCCTGTAAAATAGCAGTGGCAAAACCAGCCCTAGATTTAGAGTAAAGTGGAAGGTGATAATGCTTAGAGAAAGTATGCACTGAACTCCAAGTAGCTGCCTCCAAGATATCTTTAGTTGCCACCCCTTAAAAAGCTGTTGAAGTGGCAGTAGCCCTAGTGGAATGAGGCCTAATCCCAGCTGGAACCTCCTTGCCATGATGGGAATAACAGAAAGCAATGCAAAACCCAATCCACTTAGAAATAGTTTGTTTTGACACAGGCTTGCCCTGAGAACTCAAAGCAAAAGAAACAAATAACTGCTGAGACTGCCTGAACCCTTTAGTTCTGCTCAAATAATATCGCAACTGCCTGTGTATATCCAAAGTGTGCAAAATCTTTTCCCTTTATTTTGGGGTTTGCATAAAAGGTAGGCAAATGAATAGTTTGGTTTAAAGCCACACTAGAAACCACTTTAGGCATAAAGGAAGGATTAGTACGCAAAGATACCCTATCCTTATGGAAAATTAAGAAGGGCTCAACTGCCATAAGGGCCTGTAATTCAGAAACCCTTCGCAGAGGTAATGGCTAACAAAAAAGCAATCTTCCATGATAAATATTTCAACTCAGCAGTAGCTGCAGGCTCAAAAGGTTGTAGAGTGAGTTTCTCCAACACAAAATTGAGATCCCAAGCAGGAGTAGGAGCTCTCCGTGGGGGTCTTATATTCTTTGCCCCTCTAAGGAATTGCTTAAACAAAGGATGAGAAAACAATGGTGGGTCACAATCACAGTGAGCAGAAATTGCTGCAGCATGAATCTTAATAGAAGAGAAGGACAAACCTTTGTCCAGTAACTCAGTAAGATATTGAAGAGCCACACTTAAATTAGGCTTAGAAACATCAAATGCTTTTGCTGCACTCCAAAATAAAAATCTCTTCCATTTATCTGCGTACACTTTCCTTGTACTAGGCCTTCTGGCCTCCAAAATAACATTCAAAACTTGCTGTGGAAGCTGAAACCCTCCAGGGTTTAAAACAGAATATGCCAGGCTGTCAGGTGCAGAGTGTGAAGTTTGACATTGAGTAAATGACTGTTCTCCTGAGACAGCAGGTGTGGAATCGAAGGTAAAGGCCATGGAGGCTCCCGTACCAGACTTCTCAGTAGTGGGTACCAATGCTGTCGAGGCCAATCTGGAGCTATTAAAATCATCTTTGGCTTGTCCTGTCTGACCTTCAGAAGTACCTTTGGGAGGAGAGGCAGAGGTGGAAAGGCATACACATGAAGATTGCTCCAATTGAATGAAAGAGCATCCACTTTCCAAGCTGTGGGATGAAAACTTTTGTGCAAAACTTTGGCAGCTGGTAGTTTAGTGGAGAAGCGAACAGATCTATGTCTGGAGTTTCCCATGACACTGTCAATTTCTGAAATACATGAGGATCCAATTTCCACTCGTGGGGATCCATAATTTGTCTGCTCAACACATCTGCTAAGGAGTTCTGTGCTCCCGCAGAAACCTTGCCTGAAGATTTAGCTTTAAACTGAGAGCAGTCTCCCACAAAATCATTGCTTGTCTGCACAGAGGATAAGAATGTGTTCCCCCTTGCTTGTTGATGTACCACATGACAGTTGTGTTGTCGGTTAGAATCAACACCTGCCCTGGAAGAAGTAAATCCTTGAAAGCTATTAATGCAAATTGGACTGCTAACATCTCCTTCAGGTTGATATGTAGATGTAGAAGTCTGGCAGGCCACGTGTCTTGTATCCACTTTCCATTTAGATGAGCTCCCAAGCTTTGTCTGAGGCATCTGTCGTTAGAATCTGACTCGCCTCTGGCCGGGTCACAGAGAGTCCCTTGTTTAGGTGACATTCCTGAGCCCACCACAAAAATTCCTTTTGAATGCAAGGTATTATCTGAATGACAGTGTCCATACATTTTTGAGATACCATTGTAGCTTCCTCATATGCAGTTTGGCATTGGGAAGCACCAGAATACAAGATGCCATGAACCCCAAGGCTTGAAGGACTGTCCTTGCAGTCAGCCTGGACTGATGAGACAATTGATGGAAGTAAAGAGAAAGATTCTTTTGTTTGTCCGGGGTCAAAAAGGCCATCTGGGATGCTGTATTCAGTCTCACACCCAGAAAGCACATGTCCTGAAAGGGTACTAGACTGGACTTTATTTCGTTCACAGAATACCCCAGGCATCTTAGCACTGCTATCACATAGTGTAGATGATGAAGAAGTTCGTCCTTTCCTTGAGCCAGAATCAGGCAATCGTCCAAATAAGGATAGATCTGTATTCCTCTTAGCCTGAAGAAAGCTATCACTGGAGCCAGAACCTTCGTGAACACACTGGGCGCAGTAGATAAGCCAAAGGGCAATGCAGAGAACTGATAATGAGAAGTCCCAGCCCGAAAACGCAGATACTTCCTGCAACTTAGCCTGATAGGAACATGAAGGTAAGTCTCCTTGAGATCCAGAGTCACCATCCAGTGATCTTTGCCCAGCAGAGGTAAAAGCTGTTGTAACGTCAACATTTTGAACTTGGGAATGTCCAGATAAGTGTTGAGGATAGATAAATCCAAAATTGGCCTCCACGTGTTCCCCTTCTTTGGTACTAGGAACAGGCGAGAATAAAATCCTAGGCCCACTTCTGACAGAGGGACCGGTTGTATGGCTCCTATTTGGAGCAGCAGAGAAATCTGTTTGTGAGCCTCTATTCTTTGCTGAGGAGGAACGTCTGGCATGCCTTTGAAAGGAGGCAAGGTATGGAAATAAAACCTGTAACCTTGGTGTATGATATCCAATACCCATCTGTCTTGGGTAATTAAACTCCAATTTTCCTTGAAAAGTGCCAACCTTCCTCCCAAAGGTGCTGCCAGACGAGAAGGCTCTGGCAGCTGAAAAGGTAGGTCATTGGGTCTGTTTACGAAAGGACTGACCCCTGCCCTCACCGAAGACTGTGCAGGTGAACTCCCTGTTCTAGGCCTGAAAGAGCCCTGAGCTCTGCCCCTACCATGTCTAGACCTACCCCTAGACTGGGAATCATAAGAAGGATATGTCCACCCCTTGGTAGGCCAATTTCTGCTAAACTTCGGAGGCTGAACCTGCAAAAAATCTTTAACAGTCTGCATAGACTTAGCCTTGTCTTCCATTTTCTTTAAGACTGCCTCAACAGGTGAACCAAATAACACATCAGATTGTAAAGGAGCATCTAAAATCCTTGTCTTAACATGGTCAGATAAATTCTGATCCCTTAGCCAGGCGTGCCTGCGAAGAACTGACCCAGTGGCAGCCACCCTAGACGAGGCCTGTACAGCATCAAAACCACATTGCAAAGAATGCTTACCCACTTGTTCAGAGACATGTACCAAATCTTGTAACTCTTTACACTCAATACCTTCCGCCAGAGCATCTACCTTAGACTTCAATTGAGACAGTAGATAGTTTTGGTATTTCAACATGTGAAACTGGCAATTCAGAGCCCTCATAGCTAGGGTGGAAGAAGTATAGACTTTCTTTCCCCATCTATCCAAAGCCCTGGCCTCTTTATCTGGAGGAACCGGATTTTTAACAACAGAAGCCTTAACACCCTTAGGCCCCTGACTAACAGTTTCTGGGTCCACCCTAGGACTCTTAAAAAGATACTTATGAGCTTCAGGCACCCTATAATACCTATCCGGCTTAACAGGAGCAGGAGGCAAAGAATCAGGATTAAGAGAAGCCTCTGCAAACACATCCTCCACAACATCCAGAACAGGAGGTATAGCCAAAGGCCTATGCTGGGGTAAAAACAAAAATTCCCTAAGCCTTTTCCTGGAATCAGAGAAGTCCTGACCTTCCCACTTAAAATGCTCCCTCATGGAATGAAGAGTCTCTGAAAAAGAAAAATCCTCAGGAGGAGAAGCAGAAGGAGTAGAATCATCCACATCAGAATCAGAATAAGGAGAATACTCCTGCAAGTCTTCAGTCGAAGACTCTGAAACATCTGAAGCCTGCTCAAAACTCCCCAACTCAGGTTCCACCCTAGGCCTCTTATCAGGAGGGGGCAAAGAACCTCTAATCAAGGTAATCAAATCTTCTGCCATTTTAAGCATATGCTTCTTGGGCACAGATCCTGAAGAACTAGGAGTGACACCAACTGAAGCTAAACCTGGCCTGCCTCTGGGAGAAGCCTTGGAAACAGAAGGAGAAGGCCTAACCACCCTAGGAAGGGAGGGGAGTACAGTAACCTGAGAAGCCCCTTCAGCCTGACCTGCCTCCTGAGAGGCCACATCCTGCAATAACAAGGTCTCCCCCTGGGACTCCAGAGAAACCTCCGGTGGGACCACCGGCTCCACCGACACCTCTAAAGAACCGGCGTCCGGTACGGACTCGTCTAACCTGGACTTAGCTGCCTTATCCTTGCGCTTCTTCGAAGAAGCGGACGCCGGAGCATCCGACGGCATATTATAATTGCACCGCTTCCCGAAGACTAACCTGGCACAATCTAACCTTCTCTTAATAGTGCGCTTATTGAATCTAGCACAAAAGCGACACCCAACAACGTCGTGCTCAGGCCCTAAACAAGGAATACACAAAGTATGATAATCTCTATGCGGTATCTGTTTCCCACAAGAAATACAGTTATTCACTTTTTCTGACATCCGGTAAACCACTGAGGCAAGAAAAAACTAAAATATTCCCCAACAGGGTACTTAGCCAACTTTGACTCGGTCTGAAACTCCGAATTCGAAAAATTTCAGAACGCCGAACGGCACTTGCAACGCTGCTTCTGCATCGGACCATGCGGCAAAAAAGACTGAGGATATGACGTCGGTCATGCGCATTTGTACCCTGACGTCCTGATGTCAGTCTAATGCGCCTTGACCGACATCAGCCTTATACTTTGATATTCGGGCCGACCGAGGACAGCGGACTACCGAAGTGTAAGGACTGCAGCAATGTGAGATGAAGAACATCGGCAGTCAGGCTCGCACATGCTCAGTATTTACACTCAGTGCAAGCCCTTGGATAGTTTTTTAAAGGTATACACACATTCATTGATCTACACCTTTTAAATCCTGAAGCCCATAAAGTACAGTTTTGTACCTACCATAAATGTAGATGTTCGAGTGTTCACACTGCTGCAGTCATCAACACTTGGGTCATCTGCCGTCAGGCAGTCCCACAGTCAGCCCGAGTTCCAAAGTCTTGGTCCGACGTCGGTTGCTGTCACTTCTTCCCTGACGTCAGTGCGACAGGGGTATATAAAAGGGGCAGCCAACACCATTTTCTTCAGTTTTTCTTGCCCCAGATGTCAGGCGCCCCCAAATAGGAAGGCAATACATAATCCTAAGTAAATTACATAAGTAGAAAACAATAGGTACAGCTGTAAGCAAATACGCCATATAGAAATACATCTTAGAGATTGTATAAACAGGGAGCTATAGATAAAACCCAGGTAAGAAGAGGGGAAGGTGGGAGGGTAACCTGGACTGCAGCAGTGTGAACACTCTAACATCTACATTTATGGTAGGTACAAAACTGTACTATGTTCATCGTGTTACACTGCTGCAGTCATCATACTTGGGTTGAATCCCAAAGCTAAGGCTGGGCGGTTGGTACTAAACAGGGTTTGGAGAAGCTAGTAGGCCCTGCAAAACTGCAGTGGCAAAGCCAGCTCTGGTTTTTGAGTACAGAGGTAAGTGGTAGTGCTTGGTGAAGGTGTGCACTGAACTCCAAGTTGCAGCTTCCAAAATATCCTTGGTTGGTACCCCTCTGAGGAAGGCTGCTGATGTTGCTTGTAGCCCTGGTGGAATGAGGCCTAATGTTACCAAGTACAGGTTTCCCATGGATACAATGTCCTATACATTTTGAAATGGTCTGTTTTGACATAGGCTTTCCTTGAGATCCTGCAGCATAGGATACAACGAGCTGATCAGATTTTCTGAAAACCTTTGTTTTATCCAAGTAGAAACGTAATTGCCTGTGAATGTCCAAAGGGTGTATGAGCCTTTCCCCTTTATTCTGGGGGTTTGGATAAAAGGTGGGTAAATGAATGGTTTGGTTTAGAGCCACACTGGATACTACCTTTGGCATAAAGGAAGGGTTAGTTCATAAAGAGACTCTGTCTTGATGAAAAATGATGAAAGGCTCCACTGCCATTAGGGCCTGTAGCTCTGAGACTCTTTGTGCTGAAGTTATTGCGAGCAGCAGGGCAGTTTTCCATGATAAAAATTGTAAATCAGCTGAAAAAGCTGGCTTGAAGGGTGGTAGTGTAAGTTTTTCCAAAACAAAATTGAGGTCCCAAGTTGGTGTTGGTGCTCTTCGGGGCGGTCTTATGTTCTTAGCCCCTCTGAGGTACTGTCTTAATAATGGATGTGAAAAAAATAGGAGGATCCGTCTGAAATAGCTGAAGCGTGGATCTTTATAGTTGAAAAGGAAAGGCCTTTGTGCAACATCTCAGTTAAATATTGCAGAATCTGAGGAATATTTGGGACAAGAGGATTTTGGCCTTTAGCCTGGTTCCAGGCGCAGAATCTTTTCCATTTGTCTGTGTAGGTTTTCCTGCTGCTGGGTCTCCTGGCCTCCAGAATGACATCCATAACAGCTGTAGAGAGAAGTGTTGACTGGTTATTTAGATAATCTGCCATGCAGCCAGATTTAAAGTCTTGAGCTGGCTGTGTAGAATCTGATTGTTTTGCTGAGTCAGCAGGTGAGGAATTTGAGGTAAAATCCATGGTGGGCCTTGAGCCATGTTCCTTAATATTGGATACCAGTGTTGGCATGGCCAGTCTGGAGCAATGAGTATCATTTGTGGCCTCTCTAATCTGCCTTTTAGCAGCACCTTTGCCAGAAGAGGCAGTGGAGGAAAGGCATACACTGTTAGTGTTTTCCAATTGAATGAGAGGGCGCCCACTTTCCAAGCTAGTGTGTGTGGTATTGTCCTTGTGCAAAACTTTTGCAGTTGGTAGTTTTGGGGGGAGGAAAACAGATCTATGTCTGGGCTCCCCCATTTTTGAGTTATCATTGTGAATACTTGTGGGTCTAGTTTCCACTCGTGAGGATCCATGATATTTCTGCTTAGCCTGCCAATGTATTTTTCTTTCCTGGCAGGAATTGTGCTTGTAGTTGAACTTGGTAGGTCAGTGCTGTGTTCCACAAGGTCATTGCTTGCCTGCATAGGGGGTAGGAATGTGTGCCCCCTTGTTTGTTTATGTACCACATCACTGTGGTGTTGTCCATCTTTATTAGAAGTTGCCCTGGATGTAGGAGGTCCTTGAAAGCTAGCATCTCTTTTTGATTGATGTGGAGATGCATTTGATCTGCAGACCATTTGCCCTGAACACACTGTCCTGCCATGTGTGCTCCCCAGGCGTAACTCAATGCATCTGTTGTCATTGTTTGCCTGGCTGTGGGCAAGGTGAAAGGCTGACCCTTGTTGAGGTGACATGCCTGAGCCCAACATAGAAACTCCTGTTGAAGGCAGGGAATGAGTGGTATTATTGTTTCCAAGCTGTGGCTGTGTTGAGATTATACACGTGGTCGGCGCAGTGGTGCAGCGGTTAACGCTGTCGCCTCACAGCAAGAGGTTCTCCAGTTCAATTCTCGGCTGGGGTGCCTTCTGTGTGGAGTTTGCATGTTCTCCCTGCGTTCGCGTGGGTTTCCTCCGGGTACTCCGGTTTCCTCCCACATTCTAAAGACATGCTTCTGGAGCATTTCTCCCCGGGCCTCCGCTGAAAACAGGATCTGTGGAACCTAGTCGGACTTTCCTGGTCAACAAATGTTAAATAAATAAATAAATTTGCTTTTCAGGTACCATTGTAATTTCCTCATATGCAGTTTGGCATATGGTATTAGTAGTATGCAAGATGCCATGAATCCCAAGGCCTGCAGAATTTTTCTTGCAGGGAGTTGGGTCTTTGTTGCCATCATTTTGAAGTATTGAGTCAGTTGTCCTTGCTTGTCTGGCATGAGATAAGCCATCTGGGCCATTGTATTTAAGCTGGCACCCAGGAATATTATGTCTTGTGAGGGCACTAGTTTTGACTTTTTTTCGTTTACTGTGTACCCTAGGAAACTTGGTAGGTTTTTTACAAACGCCAGATGTTTAAAAAGAATGTCCTTGCTGTCTGCTTGAATAAGGCAGTCGTCCAGGTATGGATATATTTGGATTCCTCTTTGTCTGCAGTATGCAATTACTGGTGCCAGGCATTTTGTGAAGTCCCTGGGCGCAGTAGATAAGCCAAAGGGCAGTGCAGAGAATTGGTAATGAGTTGTACCTGCTATAAATCGGAGGAATCTTCTGCAATTTTGTCTGATAGGGACATGCAGGTATGCCTCCTTGAGGTCCGTTACTAGCCAAGCCTTTTTGCCCAGCATGGGAAGAAGTTGCTGTAGTGTGAGCATCTTGAATTTGGGTACTTTCAGGTATGTGTTTAGAATTGAAAGGTCCAGAATGGGTCTCCAGGCTTTGTCCTTTCGGGGAACCAGAAAGAGTCTTGAGTAAAATCCTTGTCCTTGCTCCTGTGTAGGAACCTGTTGAATGGCTCTCATGTCCATGAGTGCTGTAATTTGTCTTTGAGCCTCTGCCCATTGATTTGATGGCAGGTTTGGCATTCCTTTTATCCTTGGTAAAGTGTGAAAGTGGAACCTGTATCCTTGAGTTACAATATTTAGGACCCATTTGTCTTTTGTGATGATGTGCCAATTGTCTGCAAAAAGTGCAAGTTTTCCTCCCAAGGGAGCTGCCAAGAGTGATTTGCTTGGCAGTCTGAGGGGTAAGTCATTTTGATTGTCTTCTGATAGTTTGAGACCTGTCTTCTCCTCCTTTCTGGGTTGCGGCACCCCAATGTCGTGGCTTGTAAGAGCCTTGTGGCTGACCTCTGCCCCTTGTGCGTCTGTATTTGCCCCTCTGTGGTCTATCAGAAGTTGGAAAGGACCAGTTTTTGGTTGGCGAATTTCTGCTGAAACGAGGGGGTTGAACCTGTAAAAAAATCCTTGACCGTCTGCGTAGATTTTGCCTTATCCTCCATTTTCTTTAAAACCTCTTCTGCTTTCACACCAAATAAAACATCCTGCTATAAGGGTGCATCCAATAACTTTGCTTTAACATGATCAGGTAAAGTTTGTTCTTTTAACCAAGCATGCCTACGAATGACAGACCCTGTTACAGCTGCTCTGTAAGAAGCTTCCAATGAATCAAATCCACATTGCAAAGTATGTTTTCCCACTTGTTCTGCTGCATGCAACAAATCTTGCATTTCCTTGTAATCAGGCTGCTCTGTATGTGTGCTCATGTTTTGTTTTAATTGAGACATCAAATATTGTTGATATTTCAGCATGTGAAACTGGCAATTTAAGGCCCTCATAGCTAGAGTAGCTGAGGTATATACTTTCTTTCCCCATCTGTCTAATGCTCTAGAATCCCTTTCAGATGGTACAGGATTTTTAGCAATAGAGGCCTTAACCCCTTTGGGACCCTGGGAAATGGTTTCTGGGTCAGCAACAGGGCTTTTATATAGGAATTTATGTGAGTCAGGGACTCTGTATTATCTGTCTGGTTTGGCTGGTGCAGGAGGTAATGAATCTGGGTTAAGGCTAGATTCTGAATAATCATCATCCACAATGTCTAACAGGTGGAATAGCAAGGGGTCTGTGCTGGGGTAGTAAGAGTAACTCTCGGAGCCTTTTCTTAGAATCAGAGTAATCCTGGCCTTCCCAGTGGAAATGTTCCTTCATGGTATGTAAAGTTTCCCCAAAAGAGTAGTCTTCTGGGGGAGATGTGGAAGGAATAGACTCTTCAGCATCAGAGTCTTCACAAGGGAGAAAAGAGTACTCCTGTTCCTCAGAAGAATCTGAGGAAATGGAAACCTGGTCAGAGGAAGCGTAGTCCTCCTCCTGTCTAGGCCTTTTGTCAGGTGGGGGATGGGAACCCCTGATTAGGGTAATTAAGTCTTTGGCCATCTTAAGCATCTGTTTCTTAGGCATGGGGCCTTGCACTGCAGACTGGTGTACAGACTTCCTTACTTTTAATGGAGTTTTCAGTTTTGCATAGGACTTAATAGTAAGTGTAGTCGGTCTGAAGACACCTTCAGCAACTGACGGCCTTTCAACTGCACCGGAATCCCCTTCAGCCATGGAGTCGGAAGGGCCTAAAGATAAAGGCTCTGGAGGCCCTGTAATCTCTGCTTGGGAGTCAGATGCAGGCTGGGGTTCTAAATCAGCAGTCGTCAGGGGCTGCGTAGGCGCCTCACTGAAAACCGGAGAACCGGCGACTGGCCTAGCAGAGACCTCGGTGTCTGGTTTGGGTCTCGGCTGCCTGTCCTTATCTTTGCACTTTTTATGCATCCCGGTCGGTTGCTCTGACGGCATTGTATAATTAAATTTTCTACCAAAATAACGTCGGGCGAAATCAGACGTTTAATAGTTCGTTTGTTAAACCTAGCACAAAACTGACAACCTGTGACATCGTGGTCTGGGCCTAGGCAAGGGATACAATAAGAGTGAAAATCCTTATGAGGTATTTGCTTCCCACAAGAAATGCAATTTTTAACTTTTTTTGACATAGGACTGAGGCAAAAAAAGGTTCCCCAAAGGGGTACTTCGCTTTATTGAAGACTTCGGTCTGAAATTCGATTTGAAAATCTCAGGAGTCGGCCGACCGGCACTTGCGAACTGCTTCTGCTTCGGGCACCATGCGGCAAGAAAGACTGAAGAAAATGGTGTCGGCTGCCCCTTTTATACCCGTGTCGCACTGACGTCAGGGAAGAAGCGACAGCAACCGACGCCGGACCAAGACTTTGGAACTCGGGCCGACTGCGGGACCGCCTGACAGCGGATAACCCAAGTGTGATGACTGCAGCAGTGTAACACGATTAACATCACCGAACGTCAGAATGTCTAGACGAAGATGCCGAACTCTTACAATCATGAACGGTCAATTTTTCCCAGGGCAAGGAAACACTTGCTCAGCATGCAACTAAACCACACCGGACTATGTAAAAACCACCTAGACAGGGGCTATTTCCCCCCCCACACCCCCTAACTATATATACCAACTCCAAGATCACACTACAGTGGGGAAAAGGGCACATGCTGGCCAAGTGTTTCAGTAGAAAACTAAAGTTAGTTCTAACAGATGCCCATCCTTGGGAAAAATCTAAATATAATTCCCCAGACACTGGCGTGAACTTCCAATACCTCACAAGCAAAGGTGATCATCACCAGAGAGAGAGAGATATCATGGGTGTCTGAGTATGTCTGAGTAACAGCTTTTTTTAAGTAAAAATCCCCATTACTGAACCAGTGGGATTTAAATATAGGTAGCAGTGCAAAATACTAAACTGCCTGACCAGCCTAGGCCATAATCCTGCCTACAGCTGACACATGTATAGAGACTATGAAATAAATGATGCCCACATTCTACAGAGGCCTGCTGATTCAAAAGCAACTGCAATTCGACTGTCTTGGCATACAATACTTCTCAGCGCATATGAACAACTCTTTCCAACTGACGTAATAAATTTATTTCTGCTGGGCAGAAGGATTCCTAGTGACTTCAGTCACTTCTTAGGTCTGGAAAAATCATGGTATCTAAACCTGGAGCCAAGGTACAGCTTACAGAAAGAGCAATTACTGCACCTGGATTGTAGGAGGAACAGATTTCTTTAGATTGCACTGGGGGTGCTTCCTGTACTGCCAGGAACATCAGTATCAAAAAACATAGCATTAGACATCAGGTGGTAATCAGGATGAACTGAACTTTGATCACTGTTCTTTGAATTTTTTGACAAGGTGTAGAAGCTGAAAGAAAAAGGGGAAGCCACACAGGACACTTCCTCTATGATACAAAGAAACCAATATATAGCTTCCTCCTGCAAATAATCTAATATAGGGGAGGAGTAGATTTCTGTCATGAGGCAAACGGGTTGACCAAAAGGGTGTCCCACTCCTGAAGGAAACTAACAGAACAAATGACTCTCCAGTACAGGAATGACAAAGTGGTGCCCTTGCCAAACCTACATTGCATCTTTGTGGATACATTTGCTTGTCCAGCTGCTTGCTCAAATAACTTACATGATGGATTTAGCAGAGTACCAGCATCAGGTAAAGTTCCACATTCAGACTGTCCAACAATTAGATGGTACACAGGACTGACTGCAGCTCAAGCGGGACTTTGTGAAACTCACCTCACCAGGAAAAAGTCCCTGAAATGTGAAGGGGCAACATGGGTTCTCAAAATCTGCCTGTGACACATCCTTCACCAGACCTTACGTCAAGTTTTGCTTCAGGAAACAAGGACTTTCACTAAGATTTATGGGGGTCTGTCAATCTTATCTGGGGTCTCACACCAGGAAGCCACTCAAAGCAAATGGTGACTATGAACCCACTGACAGCACAATGTCCACTGCAACACTCGGGTGGGATGTTGGCTGTAATAGCAAGTAGTAAAATTGTGATCCTCAAGCAGTATCCATTTTGTACCAAGACTGAGGCTGTGGTGCATTTACATAATCTTCAGCCCCCAAGGCATAGTACATTAGAGTTAGTATACATAGTCAGCCCTGTACAGTGGTGTACATGAAGATGCAGCCCTACAGAAATGCTTTCTCTCTGTAACAGCAAGTTTCTCACTTTGCTATCTTTGAATGCTGTATCTGTTTAGTTTGTGATGTACAGGGGAAATCAAATTTTAGGAGCCGCTCATGTGATGTGTGTAGGTCCTCAGGTGTACAGAAAGCACCAGGAAGACAATGGGGCCCATCAAAGCAGGAAGACAAAGAAGGATCCAAATATGGAGATATTTCATGCCTTTTTGTTTATAATTTAGTGTTTACAGATCATGGGATAATTAAATGTTTGGGATTAAGGGTTTAAATTTGACTAAATGACCACAGAGTGAAAATATGGCCTCCTAGACCATCTCCATTGGCAGGAATGGCCTATTGGCCAGTGTCCAGATGTACACAAAGACAAGGTCACAGAAAATGTCTTGCAGTTGGACAACAGGACAACCACAGGCCACTAATTCATGTAAGAGAGAATACAAGTCCTCCCACTTCCCCAGCAAGCCATCCAATGCAACACTTAGCATCTTAAAGACTCGAGTGCAAAAGAAAGTATACCTGACTGAAAGTGGTGCTCACCCAGAATGAATGAAATGAATCTCTAGTTAATACTCAAGAGTAATGGATCAAGAAGCAAGCCATCAAGTGCAATGATACCATCCTGCTGAAGGGTTATGCCCCACAGAATCATCATCAGGAACTTGAATTGACTTAGATCCATGACAGTAAAGAACCATTCCATACCCTTCAGGAATAAAGGTGCAGAAGTAAAATCGTTTTGCCTTATTCTAGATGATGGACTGCTGTCTTATGGTCCCCATGAGAAAAACAGACTCAGGGCTTGTGGGGAAGGGCTTCTTCCTCCCAGGGAGTTGACTTGCTATGAAAGGTGAACCATCCATTACTGAAAAGTGTACACAGTGGGGAAAGTTGAGTAAAAAATTAAAAAGTTCACAAGTCCTACAGAAGAGTAGAAAAACCTCTTTCAACCTTTCCACAGCCTTAGACTTCTTAACTTACTTTACGATGGCAAGATGATGTGACCTCTGCATAATATGCTGGGTTGAAGCGCTGTCACTTGCTAAGGAATGTTTTCTGCATTTCTAGCCATTCAGGGATTATGAAGTACATCTGCCATTTTAAGAGTTAAATGAGCAGTGTCTGGATGCTTTCAGATTCGGGAAAGCCTCTAAAGAAGGGATTACACAGCGCTACTCCATCCCAAAATAAACTAGAGGCTTTTTGGGGGGGGGGGGGGGAGAAACCCAGCAAGACAACCTATATAGGAATTCTAAAGTTCACGTGATTCTCCAAAGGATGTGCAATGGGTGAGGGGGGCAGCTAGACAGACGGCATATTTCTTTTTTTTTGTTTTTTTAAACAAGAAACGTCTATTAAATTATCATGCATGACATAGGCCATATTACATTTATATACATGACAGTACATATGTCATTTTTTGTACTTGTTTGTCCCATAGACTAGAGCCTCAGACCTTCAGACTCCTCTACCCAAGAGGATAGAGAGTAGGAGGGAAGCATTCTCCTCAAACTAGCAAGGACAAAAGCTGTTCTGTTCTCAGCTTAGGTCTCTGGCATGAGCTGTGGTGAAAGATACATAGGAGCAGGACAATATTTAACAATATTCCCCATGTGATGGGAAGTGCCTGCTGAAGGTAGTGCTGGCATACAACAGGCCAATACAAGTTCCTAAACTATCAGAATACATTCCTTGGGGGTGCACTCCAACACAATCTTGGTTATGTTCAACAGCAAACATAGGTTCAAAAAAGCTACAACAAAAACAGCTTGAGGAAGTACAGAAGGGTGAGCCACCTCGACAAGTGTCAGCAAGTTAAAGCTCCAGTGTGGTGGGAGGAGGTGAGAAGAGTGGACTGTGTGCCTGACAGCAACCTCAGAGTATTTAGCTACAAAACCCAAAAACCTGTTCCACACAAGTTCAGCAGCCTTGTACTCTAACAGTGCAGGTGTGGTACCCCAAATCCTGATGCTTTCCCAGCAGAACAGCTGCTGACTTCTAGCACTTACCTGATGGACAGAAGACTGCATAAGCTCAATCTCTCACTAGCTAGGAGACCACTTTTAGAAGGCAAAGAATGTGAGGCTACCTAAATGTAAGAGGCATTACGGAGTACCTTTCTTCCAGTTCATTAGCTCTTTCCTCTTTGGGACCCGTTTGACATTGCTAAAAGGACCCCCAGCTTTCCTTCTGTCATCCTGCTCATAATGAGGTAGGTCTGAAGTTACTTCCTTCCCCTGCGCTGCGTAACTAGTATGAAGGCCTGAAATTCCTCAACATTGTGCTCTGGGTACAGACAGTACAAACAATGCCTGTACAAGTTGAGGCTTATGATATGAAGACCCAAGAGAAATTCCAAGTGTGTATTTCATCATCAATGAAATAAAAATATACAACATTTGATCCAAGAGAGGCAGCTTCCTTGGTTCTGTAGTTTGGTCCATCTAGTTTAGTAAACTATCTCAATTTTTTCCTGAAGTTTTTATACTCCAGGATAGGCATGTACCCATGTCAACTCACACCACTGCACAGACCAAATACATAGGTCTCTCCTACCCTTCAACCAATTGGTTCTCCCCCCTTGGTACCAGTCCACAGAATCCAGTCAGGGGTACCAGTCCGCAGAATCCAGTCAGGGGTGCCAGCCCGCAGAATCCAGTCAGAGGTACCAGCCTGCAGAATCCAGTCAGGGGTACCAGCCTGCAGAATCCAGTCAGGGGTACTTTCCCACCAGGTGCTGAAACTAAACAGTAATTTTACTGAAAAACTCTCAGTAAAAATGGAGCCTGTACTTATTCTCCATTGTTGTGTGACCATGGACTTGCAGTTTATGCTTGTGGTGCGTCTTCCCTAACAGGGAATTATCCCTGGAAAAAATTATTTGAGGTTCAGTGAAAGGGGCTTTCAACAAGTTCATTGTGTTGCTGTCGCACCAAAATTTCAGCAAAGCAAAATATGTTCTACACACAGTACCCTCTTGTAAATCAAAACAATGAACTTAATCACAGGGGACAGAGAGGGGAAGGCCATCACTGCCCTACCTAGAAGCATCTTCTTTGTTGATCCACTGATATGACAATAATGTATATAATGTAGCACACATCGATGACACTCCTTCACTGTCTTTAATGTGGGGTTGATTCACTGATATGACAATAATGCATATGCTGTAGCAGACATCGATGACACTCCTTCACTGTCTTTAATGTGGGGTTGAATCCCAAGCAGTAAATCACTTTGTAGGATGGTAACCACAGATGTCTATCAAGATTAGAAAGAGGACAGAGTCTTGAAGCAAATCCAGTTAGAAAATCTGATTCTGTGGCTACAGACATGGAAAGAGAATTAGGAAGGGACATCACAGATCCATTAGGCCACCACAATCTGCCAATGGCAGATCAACTTAATAATGAAGGCAGCATCTCCTGCACAGAAGTAACGCCCCACCGTAAAAAATAAAGATGCAATGTCAAAGCCTTAGAAAAAGGAAATATTCCCCTTGAACACTGATGGATCAAGATTACCCAACCTTGGCTCCTGACGTAGGTGGGAATGAAAACAAGGACCTTCTCAAGGAGACAACCACACTCCCAAGTAGGAGTGGCAAGCAAGTGTGGAAAGAAAGCAACCCCCTGCAGGATTGAAGATCTATTATGCTAAAAGCAAGTGAAGTCACCAGGAAGAAACTTTTCAAGAATGAACTTGCAGCTCTCTGAATTAAGGACCCAAAAAGTAACCGGAATGGTTGTCAAACCTGAAATTCAAAACACCAGAAGGGGAGACGGCTTTCAAAGAGGGAGGACTTGCTTGAACAGACTATTCTCAACCATGTCCTCCTTTCACGGACAAAAATAAAGGTTGTTGCAGGGGAACAGACAACTACCTGCAGATAACCAAAATCAATAGATGCTTACAGAGACAGACTGTGGTGTTATGTGGTACAAAACATCTAATGGACATATTTGCTATGGGCATGTAACGTGCACATCTCTCTCTAAATAGATTTTTATATCTGCTTTCTCAACTAAACATCCTTGAATATGCAGCTGAAAGTATTGTGTGGGCATAGTAGTCTTTGCTAATCAAGCAGCTTTAAAAACAATGTGCACACTTCACTCGAAGTTTTGGGATTGTCTTATTTAGTCTCCTGAAGTCCAGACGAGGAAAAGAAAATGCTGAAATGGTGTGGTAGATCATAAAACTACAGGGCAATTCCATACAGGTCTGGCAGAAGTAAAAAAGGAAAGGAAAAATGAATCCACCCAGCAACAGCAATGCATACACCTCAGTAAGCCTGGTGGAAAGATACTCCGATGAAGCACACCATGGGAAGGTTTCTCGTTTAAATAAATGTGGCAACAAAGACAAAAGGTAACTTTTCAAGAAATGAACTAAGGCAACTTTGAAGCAGGTCAGGCACATAATCAGCAAGTGCTTTTAAGTTCTTCTCTGCATTTTAAGTCTACATAAGAAAAAATATGCTGCGATATAGCAGCACATAGTTTTGTCAGAATCTGTGCACTACACTAGAAAGTAAAGTCAGAGAGACAAGTAGGCTGAAGTTACATTAACAAGAATCTGTAGAGAATGGAGAGAGACATTTCTTACATTTAATAACCAAAACAAGCGAGCTTGTGACCGTCCAGCTTGTCATCAGCATTACTTGACCAAGAATGGAGAAATAAACTCTCGTAGTGCAATCAAACAGCCATTAGCCAAATTGGCTATATTAAACAGTCCAACCATTATTAAATTTAACATTTCTACATTAGATCTGAAAATACATCCACTCTCCAAAAAACATTTAAGTGCACTACACCACAGTTACAACTGCTGATGAAAATTGTAGGAGAAACACAAATGAACTGATACCAAATGAAGCCTGACAGGCTACAATAAATTATACCAGTCCAATGAGTCCTTAAAAATGTTGAAAAAAGTCCACAATGGTCGGGTCTTCTGTTTAAGTACTTTCATCCTTTCTATATTCCAATAATTATGTGCCAATCAATCTCATTTATGCTCCGAATGCAATCACAGCAAAAAATTATAGAACCTAACAGAAAATCAAATTGAAAAGGTGAAGAGAAATCACTGATGGGAAAAATCCTGCAGCTGTTCAGCAAAAAGAATTTCAAGCTTCAGCTTTGATACAACAAATGCCTTCCAGTAACTGAGAGGAAAAATTCAGAGGGGATTAAAATAAATGAAACATTGAAGGAGTTTAACAACTCAACAAAAAGCTGAAAAATATGTTTTAACTAGCTATTCAGATAAACTGATAAACTGCAAAAAAAATCAGACTTTGAAATGAAGAAAAGTCTGGCAGAGTATGACACTTCTCAAAAGTCTTAACAAGTGACGTATGTTCGAAAGGCGATAAGGAACAACTGCATAAAAGATCATCCTGTCAAACATTAGTAAGTACACTTAACAAGAAAGTTTGAAATACACATTAAAAAACCTGACGTATAATAGGTGGGAACAGCAGCTTTTTATCATACAGGCTACGCACCATTCATACTACCTTGGAATATAAATGGCCTTACATGTATAAACAAAAAGGAATGAGTGTTGAATTATATTCTGAAATGAAGAGTGGAAACTGCAACGCTACAGGAGTCGCATCTGGAATGAAATGAGCAGATTAATTTGACAAGGAAATGTTTTCATGATGGACATTAAGCAGAAAATCAGGGACAAAGGAAAAGTAGACTACAGTAATTGCTAGAGGGGCACCACTAAAGACAGAAGTGGGGAAAATGTGCTCGTGACAAGCACCATTACAGTAAACCTAACTTGCCCAACTAGAGAACTGGAAAACTGCTTCAGTCAATGATTTGAATCACTGGGGCAATAAATACAAAACGTCAATTAAGGGGGGGGGGTAGACATTTAAAAGTATTTTGCCACTAGCTTAGATCATGCACAAGTAAAACAGGCAACATTAATACACTTACTAGCAAGGGACTTACCTCCAACGTCTCCTCTGCTGTACAGCCAGGTTGCTGCTGAAGCTTACCCGTTTTTAGGGCATCGATGTACTCATCACATTTTGCATAGCCAGCATCAAGCAGCTCTTGTTTTGCCTTGAGTAACCCCTGACCCGGAGTTACATCACCAATTCCAATGGAGAAACCCCGATTAGCTGAAGAAAAAAAAAAAAAAACAAAACATAATAAAGCTTCTCCTCTCCATGACTACCATCCATAAAATAATCTGTCAATTATAGTCTGGCAGCTAACAGGATTAAAAATTGCTTCCTGTGGTACCAGTTTTTTTTTGTCTCAACCTTCGTTTGCCTACTGTGGGACCATGAACAAATCATTTAGTCAGCGCTTTGGGAAAACTGAGATAAGCTCCTCAATGGTCTACTGGACTGCATGCATAATCTCTACCTATGAAACTACAATGAAGGCGGATTTCATAAGCATCTCACAGAGACTGCTTCAGCTACTGTAAAATGTGAAGACCACGTCACAGCTTAGGGAAGAATACATCAACTAATAAAAAACACTCCAGTGAAGTCTGGGCATTAGAAGAAATGAAAGCAATTTATTGAATTAAACTTGCAGTGTGAAGAAAAGAACTTGTTTCACTTTTTTTTTTTAATTTGTTTTTCTTGCAAAGTGATTTCACTGGCTTGTGTGGGTTTATTTTTGTCTTTTACAATATTCGCTGCTTCGGTTACAGTTGTTTTAAATTTTAATTTCCAAGTGATTTTTTTTTTCAGACAATAGCATTACAATTAGTACGGCCTGAGGGTCCCTAAGCAAATGAGGTCCTGTAGGACAGCTCAAATGAATCATTTCTTTAGTTAAAACCATTTGCTCAACCAACATTTCTGACCAAGTATTCTGCAGGGATCTTTTTAAAACCTGCCAATTTAATACTTTCCAAAAACATCACCACTTGCTTGTTTTCCATCACACCTCCAGCATTTGCTGAAGTCTGCCAATGATGTAAAAGCACCTATGCAAACACTTTCAAGCAGAAGTCCTAAAGCTTTGAACTTTGTTGCATACATGGGAGTCCTATAGATGGGGTGTATGTTCTGCCATCGAATGTGCTAACCATCAAACGGCCTAACATCAAAACACCAAACTTTCATTTCATCAACAGGGTAAGTAATTACTTGTCCAACACTCCCCCCACCACCTTACTATATACACAAACTCCGAGAGCCACAGGAAAGAGGTTTGAAACACTTCCATTTGTGAGACGAGGAAGTGCTGGGCAAGTAGTTACTTACCCTGTCAATGAAATGAAAGTTTGATAGATGAACTTTCGATACTTACTGATGCTCATTGTTCAATGTTTAGCCCTTTGATGGTTTGCCCATTCGATGGCCGACAACAGACCCCCTATAGATGATCTCCCATTGTTCCTTTATACCCATTCTCTCTCGCCCCCAATCAATGCTGTTCTCCTCCAATTGATTCTTAAAGTTAAAATACAATATTTTTATGCCTTACTGATTATTCCTTTAACAGCAACTTCTGCTCTAGACTCAACTAAAAAAAACTACCAGAAGTGGTCTTTCACTTAACATTTCTCTATTTGCCTATACTCATTAATCCCAAAAACTCTACTAAAGAACGTCAACAGGTTACCACTGATGCCTTAAGCATTTAGTATTAAAAGTTTTTTTTTCTTTTAGTAGGTTCTTTAGTAGAGCTTCTGGTTTTCCGTTTTGAACATTTACCTCAGCAAATTCAGTTTTTTTTTCTTTTCAATGCCTGCTAGGGAAGGTTGTTTCTAACTTGCAGTGTCCAAGCATGTGCTTAGTTTCATCCCATTCTATTACCTTTCCCTATCTAGTTATTTGCTCCCAAAACTTTGGCTCCTTTGCTAATTTTCTACCTTCTATATCCCTTCTTGCAGTCATCCATATTAGTAAAATTTCCTTTCTCCATCAGTGTTGGCTTGGTTCCAAGAACATTTTCTTCGACTTTATGAATATAATATCCTTTATGGTTCTCCCCAAGGGCCTGCAACCAGAATCCTACCCTCTCCTTACTTCTCAAACTCCACCCATCATTTCAACATCACTTTGAATCATCACCTTTTGCTTGTGTCACACACATTAGGCCTTAACTGCACAGGTAAACATCTCTCTTCAAATCAGGTAATGCCAAACCATACTGCTCTATGGAGAGCATCAACTTACCCCACTTAACTCCTGACTTCTTCCCTTCCCAAATAAAGTCATTCAACTCTATTAATAATGGGCCACAACTTTTCCTCTGGTTGATAAAAACATACTTGACCTTTATATAAAACTAAAGGGACTAGAAAGAGTTGCACTATTTTTGTCTTGCTATCCATAATCAAGATATTCCAACTTCTCAATACGTGTATTTTAAGTGTCTTCCCACATATCCTAAGGAGCCACAATAGAATCCTTTTAATCCATACATCTAAATACTTTCATCTCATCTTTCCAAAAATATGGGTACTTCTGAACTAATTCTTATATGGGTACATTGCTTACTGCTCTAGCCTTGTTTTTTTTACTATTTTATATCCTGAAAAGGCTTTAAACTACTCAAAGTATTCCACAACATTTTATACTGGAAAAGTCCAGAAAAGATATCTGTGAATAACAACATTAACTTTTCTTATTACCATATCAGTTAAATCCTTGAATTTTGAGTCTCCATTATTTCTTTGCTAATAGTTCTTAATGTAAAGCAAACAATGGAGAAAGAGGACACTCCTGTCTTGGTCCTCTGTTCAATAAGAGTCTGACCCAAGAGGATCCCTTTCACCTTAATTCTTGCCTCCAAGCCTTCATAGATCCTCCTAATTGCACATATTCCATCAGGTAAAACAAACACTAACATTGCTCTACTTGGCATCCCAACTGACTATCAAAATGCTTTCAATGAAGCAAGCTTCACCACCAATAACGGCATTTTCTTATACTCTGTTTACTTATGGATCATCACTGTTCAATCAGTATTGTGAAATGTTTTCCTTCCCTGAACAAAGCCACAATGATCTAACACATTTGACAATACTTTTACCATTTCTAGATCCTATCTGCTTTCATCTGGGATAATTCCACCCACCCCCATTCTACTACCTACATTTTAATAGCACCTATTAGCTTTCATATGGCATTCTCCCATCCCCCTTCCAGTACCTTTACCTCACCACTATCTTCTGGTGTTGCATCACCAGGTAAAACAGTTCCTTAACTCACTAGCTGAATCACAGATAATGATATACTCCTCTTTACTACCCCATCTTGTTCACACCATACCTCCTTACCTTGTATGAAAACCAGTTTCTCACTGGATTTCAGGTCCCAAAAGGCCATACTATCACCCCAGCTGTAAATCCTTCCACCTTCAACCATACTTACAGTACCAGATCCTATCCAACATCTTGTTCAGTCTATCAACATCTCAACCCCAGGCACATTAGCTCTAGATCCAAACACTACCAGAAACTAATAAACAAATTCCTGAAGTTCATCACCAAGTATAGACTCAACCTAATACTTGGTGGTGATATTCACCCCAACCCTGGACCAATCACTTCAGATACACATACCCCCTCTACTTGCAATGTAAGCTACAAACCTACAATGAAATAGGCCAACTAACTCTCTCCTAGTCTGTCATCTCAATATTAGAAGCATTAATAACAAGGTACATGAATTGCATACCCTTCTGAATGTCTACTCCCCTGAGATTCTCTGTTTATCTGAAACCTGGTTAAAACCTAACACTAAAGACAATGAAGTGTTACCACCTGGGTACAACATACACAGGCTGGATCGTGCTTCGAGGAAGGGGGGTGGGGTAGCTGTACTCTATAAATCTGAGTTGAATGTCACCATAGATGTAATACAACCACCTCAGATTAATAACTCAGAGATTCTTGCCACCAAATTGCAACTTAATAAAAATAAATGCATTAATATCATCTGTATGTACATTCCCCCAGGTAACAATATATCTACATTTGAAGATATCCTGCACTGGCCATCATGTCACTACCCCCAAGAAACCCTACTACTTGGAGACTAACAGACTGGGGCACCTGTTCCTCAGAATCCCCAACCACCCATATTAACCTGCATGCATTTACACAAATTATATCTACCCCTACCAGGATAGGTAAACATTACCAAAAAGAAAGTATACTTGACTGGGTACTCATAAATAGTCACCCCCAACTGTACACCTCTGGTACCCTCCTTAATGGCCTAAGCGATCACCTTCTCACATATGTAATTAAGCACAAAACCATTAATTCCCAACAACCCTTACTCAGAAAGGTTAGAAACAAAAAAACTTTGACCCTGCCAAATTCCAACAAGAACTAAACTCATGTAAATGGTCTATTCTAAAACACCTCCCCTTAGAGAAAGCAGCAGCATACTTTAACGACAAATTCCTTGAGATCCTTGATTTGCATGCACCTGTTCGTTCAAAGAGAACCAAGGCAAAAACTGTGCCATGGTTTTCTATAGAGTCTAAACTCAAAATTACCATTAGAAACAAAGCATGGGCTTTATGGCGTGCTTCTAAAGACCCTCAAGATCACATTAAATACAGGCAATCCAGGAACGAAACCAAAAAATAAATTTTACAAGACAAAAAACAATACTACTGTAATTTACAGACAGTAAATCAAAATAACCCTCAGAAGTTTTGGGCAGGTTTAAATAATCTACTACATCCTGGACAAACTTCAACTCCAATCCCTGCTGCTACTATTGATAAAACCCCTGAAGATGTTTCTGATAGTTTTAACCAATTCTTTACTGAGACAATTCAAGCCCTAGCTAGCCAACTACCTCCTAGCTCCCCTGGTCCTGAAAGTAGCACCCCTAGAAACCTACTCTTGTTCAGCTTCCAACCAGTTGCCACTTCACTTATCTGTACTTTGATCAAAAAATTAAAACCCACTACACTTTCTGCTGATCAACTCCCTGCTGAGTACCTACAAAAATCAGCTGATGCTATTGCTTACCCCGTCTCAATACTAATCAATTGAACCATAGTAGAAGCTAAAATTCCCACCATCTGGAAAATATCCTATGTAATCCCACTTCACAAAGGAGGCAGCTCTACTGAATTCTCCAATTATAGGCCAATAGCTATACTCTCTCCACTTGCAAAGATTATGGAAAAATGTATTCATAGACAACTCATGCACCACCTAATCCAGAATCACCTTAAGGCAGACACTCAGCATGGCTTCCGTCCTAATCACAGCACTACTTCAGCCCTCCTAGCCTTTACCAACACCATAAACCATAATCGCAACAATAATTATATATCCTCAGCCCTCTTTTTGGATCTTTCCAAGGCATTCGATATGGTTGATCACCAACTTTTAATCCACACCCTGCAAACATTCTGTCTAGATACTGGAGCCCTTCAATGGTTTCAATCCTACCTGAATGGTCGACAGCAGGCTGTCCTCTGGCAGAACAAACTCTCTAACCTTCTACCCAACACCCTTGGAGTACCACAAGGCTCTAGACTAGGGCCCTTTACTGTTCTCCATCTTCATTAATGATCTTTATATACTGTCATCCCAAAAGTCAGCTGTACCCAATATGCTGATGACTCTACTCTGATATGCTCAGCCACATCTACAGTAGAGTTATGGTCAGCTACCCAGACCACCTTTAATACAATAGAAAACTGGCTTTCTGAACATCGTCTGATCCTAAATCCCAAAAATACTAAAATGCTGTTATTTTCACCAACACGTAGGTCTACCGCTTTCACCTTTACCATAAAATCAAATGATGGCACAATAATCTCCCCTGACCCATCTACAAAACTATTAGGTGTCATCATAGACAATAATCTAAAATTTGACCTACATGTTAACCAAACTATCAAAACCATCAATAAAAAACTAGGGTCACTTTACAGAATAAAAACCTTCCTAACCCCTCCAGCTAAAATTGCCATAGCTCGCTCTCACCTTCTTTCAACCCTGTTGTATGCATCCCCTCTACTCTCGAATTTAACCAAGACTGTCCTTAAACTCTCAATTTGCTACAACCACATTGCCAGGTTTGCCACTGGGCTGCCTTTTAGGACACATCATTGCATCAATCTAAATCAGCTTGGGTGGCTTGAACTACCCAGCCTAATCCAGTATAACAAACTGATTATGGCCTATAAAATCCTCAATAATCCGGACAATACTCCTGCACTTAAAAATATTATCACCCCCTATAACAATCCTAGACCGCTTCGATCCTCTAACAAACTACTAATTCAGACTAGCAAAATTAATAACACAGCCGGTGATTCTCTATTTGCAAACTCTGTAAGTAGATCCTGGAACTCTCTTCCAGCTGATATTACCTTACTTTCCACCTTAGGTCAATTTAAAACTAGACTCAAACAACATTTGTCACTTAACTGGCTATGTCAATGTATCAAGCCTGGCTAACTCCCTCTAGAATGTGTAAAAAAAATCTGTTAACCAGTTTACTGTGTAATTTAATTTAATCCTGACTTGCACTCAGGATTAACTGTAACCTGTGGAACTTGTTTAACTTGCTTATTTATGTAATCTCTGTAAATAGTCAGTTTGTAATATGTAATGTTTGTATTATGTAATGCTGTATCTGCTTACCCTTGGAGCTTTTTCCCCCGGGCCTCCGCTGAAAATGGACATGCATGCAGTCGGACTATCCCGGTCAACAAATGTAAAATAAAATAAAAATAATAAATTTTCTTAACTAGTATATGAAAACACTTAACCATGGTTTAAAGGGTGGTTACCCTCTGGGTAATACAGCTAGACAGCTTTCTTCCAAGAAGCGGTTATTCTCCACCACCATTTTTAAAACAGTTAAACAAAACCTTCCAAATCTTAATCGCTTTTTTCCTTCATACTTCTATCAGTTCCTGGATACTTCCCTGTTTATTAGTTATACAGCACAATTTTTCTCTCATATCTTATTATCTTCGTCATTAATTGTCGACATTCCTCAATCTGACTTGAGCATAATTAAGACTTCCATAAATATTTATGCCTTTTCTTGGTTTTCACATTCCTCTGTTTTATATATACAAAAAAAATGTGAAATATAATACCTCTACAGGATCTCTGCTTATTCAGGGCCCTACATTTGGTGACAACCCTTTCTACTATGTTACCCAAGCCATGCTAAAAGTTTTTGTGCCCTGGAATTATAAAAAGATATTTGCTTAGCAGCAGCATTTCTAAAATCACGCCTATTACCCAAATTCTCCCTTATCTTCCCTTTAGAATCTTCAAGTTGCTCCTCTTCTTATTGCATGAAATTCCCCTGATTATGCAACACTTAAACCGTTAAGTCCCCTAAAAATACTTATTAATAAAATATTTTCCCATAGCTCTTTCTCCCTTATTCCAACCATGTTTTTTTTTCTCTCTATCCTACTCACCAACAAATCCCTTATGAAAATGTCTACATTCCTTAACTCTAACTTCCACTACGCATTCCATAAAATCCTCCAACATGTAAAAAAGTATCAGTCTCATTTTTACTGCATTATCCTGCATTTTTATACAAAGGTTATGTACTTATCATAATGACAGATTTGTGATGTCTGCCTCTATCCTTCCTCAATGGAAGAGTCTTCAGGTCGGAGTCAGATTGGACCCCAGCCACTCTCAAAGCTCCTCACCTTACCTATAATCCCCTCTAGGGAGGGAGATATCTCACAGCCATTTTGCCTTCATACCAGAAAAAGGAGGATTGCCCCAACCTCAAACTCAAAAATCACATAATACAAAAAAACACAGCTGTCACGCAGCGGACTTGAAGAGTACACGATTAAGCCAATGTATCTCACACTATGGTCACGCAAGGAGTCATGAAAAGGAACATTATGATAAGTATATAACAAAGTATCTGATGTTGTCTCTTCTGTCTGTTCCTCAAGGAAGTTAGAGTTCCCAGCTACCAGTACATTTGAGAGGTCTCATGAAAGAATATTCCAGAGCAAAGCTGAACTAAAGACGGCCTCTTGGCCTAGACTGCAAGCCCAATTTATAGTGAGAAATAAAGGTATGGACATTGGACCAAACACCACAAATGTTGCCAAGCAATACTCTGGAGAAGAAGAGTGTAGCTGCAGCCAAAAATCTTGAGTGAGCCCGAGAAGGTCCGATTTTGACTTCCTTGCTGGGAGGGTGGCCTAATGGTTAAGGTGTTTGCCTTACAAACACAAGGTACAGGGTTTGAATCTCACAAGGGATAACTGGCTTGGCTTAAAATGGCTCACAAGGGCAATTAGCCTAGTACTAACCAGCTAACCAGGATAAAGATAAACGCTTCTCCTTGAAGACATGAAAGAGACAGATAGCCAGAGTGAGCATTATCATAGACACCCCTTACCCAGCCTGGTTGAGGAAAAGGAGACAAATAACTGATCAGTCTTTCTAATCTTAGTATGATGCTAGTAGAAATTAAGCTGATAATTCACATCCAGCAAGTACAGAATATATTCAATTTTACTGGAGAAGTTTGGGAAGAAAAGAGGAAGGTCGATTAAGAGACATTTCAGAAGCCACCTTTGGGAGAAAGGAAGGATTAATTTTTATTTATTCTGTCCGTGAAGAAAAAACAGACAAAGAGGTTTACTAGACAGAGCGTGTAGCTCCAAAATCCATCCTCCTAGTGATGGCTAACAAAAAATAAAGTTTACCACACCAAGAATTTCAAGTCAACTTTGGCCACAGGTTCTAAAGGGGGGGGGGGGGCTAGTTAAGACCTGCAACAGAATGATAATGTCCCAAGTAGGTGACAAGTCTCTACATGGAGGTCGGAGGAGGAACACACCCCTGAGAAACACTGTGGACCAGTCTACGGGAGACAGTGGATAAGTAAACAGGAAATAGCTGCTAGATGCATTTCGATAGTTGTGTAATTGGTTCAACCACGGAATAGAGATTCTAGAAAATCTATAACAGCTGGAAGAGAGTCTGAAAAAGGGTCTTGTTTTTTGCTGGAAGCCCGGACAGAAAATGCTTTCCACTTTTACAGATCCTTCTGGTAGAAGGCCTTGGAAAAGTGGTAAAAATGTGAACTTGGGAAGAAAGCCTGGACTGTCTAGCCATCACTGAAATCAGAGAAAACGTGGTTAGTTTGAGGGCTTGAAAGTCCAGCTAAGGCAACTTGGATGGGTTAGACTGAAGATGTGGGGCTGAGCCCAGCATCCAAGGAGGTGAACCATATGAGGCTAGAAGGGAAACAACACCTGCAGAGGCCAAAAAGGGACAATAAGGATTAACATGCCCTTTCTTGCCAATGTATTCTGAAGGAATTTCAGTATGACAGGGTTAGAGGGATGGCTATATAGGAATCCTGGGAGCCAATTGTAAGTCAGAGCATCCCTCAGTGACTCACCCTCTTGGGGGATGAGGGCAAAGTACCTGCTTGCCCTTGGTAAGCCAAAGATTGCAGTAAGGTCAGCCCAGCTAATGATCTGACCTATTTTTGGAGTGTGGGACTACTTAGAAGGAAAAAGGATAGACGTGCTCAACCTCTCTGCTAGAAACATTGGACTTCTCCTTAATGTGCACTGCCATCAGAAATTAGTGAGAAGACATTGCCAAACGCCACACTCGTGTGGCCTCCTGCCATAAATGCTAAGATTGTGTTCCTCCCTGTTTGTTGATCTATCAGACCGCTGGCACGGTCTGAACTGAAATAACCTTTGGGAAGAGTGTGCCCTAGAATACCTGCAATGCTAGGACAACTGCGCTCTCATCTCCAAAACGTTGATGAGAAAGTTGGCCTCTGCACGGGGCCATGTGCTTTAGACCATTTTTCCAAAGAAATGCCCCACACCCCACCCCAAGTGCGAAATGTCTGTGTTCACTGTGGCTTGTGGTTAAAGTAGTACAAAGGAGGACATCTGGGATACAATCAAGAACTCGAGCCACCACTGGATATAAAACCTGCCTTGTGAGCAAAATCGGAAAATTCATTGCCTGGCGTCTAATAGACCACTGAGCTGACAGTCCATTGGAGAATTCTCATGTGATACCTGCCAAGGTGGATCAGGGTATAGTCGCTCTATCACACCCAAAATGCCTAGAATCAGTTTTGCTTGTAGCTACTGATATGAAAGAACAGCCAATGGTTGTTTGTGAATTTGTAAAGATCCAGATATCTTGATGGATGGATACCCAGGTGGTAAAGTGCAGGGACAAGGGTCCTCCAATGCCTTCAGAGAGCAACAGTCAAGCAAACATTCAGGAGCAGTGATAGGCCTCTTGGAGAAGGGACCTTGAAAGCCATGATCTTACAGGCCACCTTTGCCTCAGGGTGGATGTCCACAATTATAGAGCCCCCCCCCCCCCCCCCAAATATCAGGAGGAGGTTTCTCTCCAGAAGTGTTGGGAACAAACTCCTGAGACTTGTAGAACCAAAGTTTCTTCCCAGTCTTTTAGTTTCTTGAGGGTGTTTGGGGGGGGGTTGAAAACTATCTTCATATGGCACAGAGGGTCTGACCATCTTGTTCACTCCTGGACATCATTTCTTTCACTTATGGACTTGACTATTGATCTGTTATAGGGGCTGTTCAAGAAAGATGTCTTGAAATGCTCCACAAAAATCACACAGGTGCAGCCAACCATGTCTCCTTACAGTTATGCCAGTGTCTGCAACTCTGAGACTTCCATGGCATTGGAAATGAGATGCCTTTAAGACATTAGAAAAGGACTGGAAGGTAGCCAACTGTGAGTTGACTCTCTTCTCCTGTGTGAGATGGTCTCCAGAGAAAAACTTAACTCTGGTAAGGGAAGTATAACCAAACCAATGAAAATGGGCTCTGATGTGACGGCCCAATCAGAGGGTTTAGATATCTTAGGTGTTGCAGCCAAGAAATTGGAGTGATCAGTGGATAATATTTTGGTTCTTTGGGATTTTTTTTTTTTTGGTTAAGTGAGAAAATCTGCTAAAAAAAGACGGTGAAGTGAGAAAACATCCAAAACCTGTACTTATCTAAATGAGTCTGAGAACAGAAGACCACATCTGTAGCAATCGGGCAGAAAAAGAGATTAGAGTTCTTTCTTCTTTCACAGAATTATGGGTAAGGAGAGGAGCCTCAGCATCTGATCCAAAATTGAGTGTGGCTCAAGTCAGATCAGAGCCTGATCTGAAGATCCATCTGTTGAGGAGTGGACCGAATAGACATCAGATTTTAGTTTTTATTAGTGCATGATCTGAAATAGTCATCAAATGTATGACAAAGCTATAGATACAGTTGCTATCCAGTGTAACCCAGTTCTTGTACTTTGGGTAATACGTAAATTCTGACAGAGAATGCAAAGTTCCTGTAATCACGGCTGCACAGGTAAAAAAACACACTCTCCAAAGCCAAGAACACAGTATCCATGGGACCAGACAACATCCCAGGCTGCGTTCTACATGAACTACAGAACGAACTGGCACCCCACCTAAGTACTATGTTCAATCATAGCCTCACCTCAGGCTTTGTGCCTGCTGAATGACGCACAGCAACGGTTATCCCACTCCACAAGGGGAGAGCCACCATGGACCCCAGGAACTACCGCCCTATTAGCCTGATGAGCCTGGTCTGCAAGGCCATAGAACGTATCATCATGGAACTTGCAAAGACATCGGTAATCCCCAAACTCTGGACCCCACCTAGTTCGGATTTGTAAAAGGCAGATCATGTCTCCGAAGCCTGACAGTCTTCTTTGAAGCAGTCACCAAAGTCGTAAACAAGGGTAAGGTGGCTCACACAGCCTATCTAGATCTTGCCAAGGCTTTCGACACCATCTTCCACTCTGGAATTATAGATAAACTCACTAAACTAGGTATAAATCCCTACGTCACAAGATGGGTTGCCAACTGGCTCACTGACAGAACCCACACTGTGAAAGTAGCAGACTCCAAATCCGACTTCAGACCAGTGACAAGTGGAGTACCACAGGGTTCAGTCCTGGGTCCTCTCCTGTTTAGTACCTACTTCTCTGAAGTACAGGCTAACACAGAAGGTCTTTGGCTAATGAAGTTTGCAGATGACTGAAAACTAGGAGCCATAATCGAAACTCCTAACAATGTGGACATCCTACAAAAGAACCTCACTGAGACAGATGCCTGGTGTCAAAGCCATGGCCTCAAGCTCAATGCCAAAAAGTGCATTTTCATCCCCTTTGGCAAAAACTCTGTACCCATGAACTACAATATAGGCGGTAGTATACTTAACACCAAAAGTGTGATAAGAGACCTTGGGACACAGGTGGACAGTAGTCTCTCCTTTGATAATCACATCGCCACAGTAGTCAGGAAATCCTTCTACGTGGCACACCTCATCTCAAAAGGTTTCTCATCCAGAAAAAAAGAGGTCATTGTTCCCCTCTACTCATCACTCATTAGACCCATTAGAGAGTACAACGCCCCTTTTAGTATGTACCGCACAAGACATCTACAAAAACTGGAAAGGTCAAAATACCTCACAAAGAGGATTACCGGCCTCAAACAGATGCCCTATGCAGACCGTCTCAAAAAACTCCAGCGTTACTCCATCGCATATCGCCTACTCAGAGGTGATCTCTGCCTAACATACAAAGCCATGTCAAACCCAGAGCTGTTGGACATGCTCCACTTAAAGAAATCCCAATCCCTCCAAGCTACATGCTCTAGGGACCTAAACCTTGTCACCACAAAAAACATAACATGCCAGAGGGATAGATTCTTATCCCAGAGACTTCCCATACTCTGGAATAAACTACCTATCTATATCAAACAAAGCTCTTCATTAGCACTCTTCAAGAAAAATCTTGATGATTGGATGGGAAATAGGAAATTCACCCCAGGGATCACCTCTGTGGCTCTGCTCGACAGTGGCACAGGAAAATAATTTTCTTGGGGGGGCAAAAGCCAGGGTACCTTTTTGGCTGGGCTTGTATAGGCCCCAGGGTCGATAGCCTAGTACCTACCTATGAGTTTGTACTACTGAATTCACATCTTCCATACCAAATACTTTCATATATTTCTTCAGAATTCCACTCTCAATTTCCCATCTTAGCTCCCAGATACATCCTCACTATTGCGAATATGGTTACAATCCCCACCCATAAATAATATTCTCGGCCAAAAGCGGATTATTTTTTCCAAAATCCTCTAAAGCTCCATAAAAGCAGTTTTAGGTTGAACATAAACACATGCCAACATAATCCTCCACCCCCTGCCGATAACCGCCCTATTACAATCAAATTACCATTATCTTTTTTTCTTTTCTATCACACTGTAGCCCCTCTGTCAACCAATATTACTACCCTTTTCCTTTGTCCCCAATATTCTGCTGAATGCCCACCATGAAATGCTGTCAAATTCACAAGCTCATTTCTATCCAAACGTGTCTCCTGCAACACTATTTATACCCTTCACCTATTAGTATGATTTAATCCTATTTACTCTATACCTGTATAACCATTTTTTTTATTTTTATGTTTTTTAACAGAACAGAGTAGCCATTATGACAAACTCTTACATGCACACCATTAATGTTTGGTAGGCTTTCTTATGCAGTTGCTTCTTCTCGTCTCCATTCAAAATCAGCACAGACTGATTCAATGAAATCAACTTAAATAAAAAACTAAACAGATTTTTCAGACATCCCTCACCCACTTTTTTATTTTGAGCAGGCACACAAAGCTATCAAAACTATGCACATTTTTTTTTTTTTTGTTGAAGTATATTCCTCCAGATAGGGACAAGTACAGTTTTGTACCTACCATAAATGTAGATGTTCGAGTGCTAATACAGCTGCAGTAATCACAGATGGGTTTTCTGCCGTCAGGCGGTCCCTCGGTCGGCCGAATTCCAAAGTCTTGGTCCGGCGTCGGTTGTTGTCGCTTTCTCTTCTGACGTCAGTGAGGCCAGAGTATATAAGACACAGCCAACGCCATGTTCTTCAGTCTTTCTTGCCCCAGATGTCAGGTGCCCCCAGAAGGAAGGCAATACATAAATAATGCATATATGCAATTACAAGCAATGCAATATAATCCAAAAACAGTGGTAGCAAGCAAATAAAACATAGCAGGATAACCCAGTCAGGTAGTATGAAGAGGTTGTTAGGCCCCATGCCTTTACCAAGTGGGGAAGGAAGGAGGGAAACCTGTACTGCAGCTGTATTAGCACTCGAACATCTACATTTATGGTAGGTACAAAACTGTACTATGTTCATCGTGCATACAGCTGCAGTAATCACAGATGGGTAGAGTCCCAAAGCTATGCACAGGGTGGTAGGTACTAGGAGGAACTGGGTTGAGCCAGAATGCCCTGCAAAACAGCAGTAGCAAAGCCTGCTCTTGTTCTGGAGTATAAAGGCAGGTGGTAGTGTTTTGTGAAGGTATGTACAGAACTCCAAGTGGCTGCCTCCAAAATATCTTTGGTAGGAACTCCTCTGAGGAAGGCTGTAGAGGTAGCTGTGGCCCTGGTGGAGTGAGATCTGATACCTGTAGGAACAGATTTCCCATGATAGGAATAACAAAACCGTATGCAGTGGCCTATCCACTTTGAAATAGTCTGTTTTGTAACTGGCTTCCCTTGAGCCCCTACAGCATAGGACACAAAGAGTTGTTCTGATTTCCTGAAGGACTTTGTTCTATCCAAATAATAACGTAGCTGCCTATGGATGTCTAAAGAGTGTAGCAGCCTTTCCCCTTTGTTTTGAGGATTGGGGTAAAAGGTAGGTAGGTGAATGGCTTGATTTAAAGCTACCCTGGATACCACTTTAGGCATAAATGATGGGTTGGTGAAGGAAACCCTGTCCTGATGGAAAATGAGAAAGGGCTGCACCGCCATGAGGGCCTGTAGTTCAGAAACCCTACGAGCTGAAGTGATGGCCAGAAGGAAGGCTGTTTTCCAGGACAAATATTGCAAATCTGTTGAGGCAGCTGGTTCAAAGGGGCAATGTTAATTTTTCTAGTATGTAATTAAGATCCCATGCTGGTATTGGTTGCTTCCTTGGTGGTCTAATATTCTTAGCCCCTCTGAGGAACTGTCGTAAGAGTGGGTGAGAAAATAAAGGAGGATCCGTGTTGAATTCTGCAGAAATGGCTGAGGCATGGATTTTTATGGAAGAAAATGAAAGTCCACTGTTCAGCAGCTCAGCTAGATACTGTAATACCTGAGGCAAGTTCAGTTTTCTAGGGTCCTGGCCTCTTTTCTCATTCCAAGAGCAAAACCGCTTCCATTTTGCGGAGTAAGCTTTTCTGGTAGATGGCCTTCTGGCCTCCAAAATGACATCCTGCACCTCCTTGGAGAGTAGGGTCTGTTGTGGTGTTAAGGAATTTTCCATGCAGCGAGATTGAGTGTTTTCAGCTGACTGTGAAGAGTTTTGTAGTTGTGCTGAGTCAGCAGAAGAGGCATTAGAGGCAGGGACCAGGGAGGTGTATGTGTTAGGCTCCTCAGGAGTGGGTACCAGTGTTGCCTTGGCCAATCTGGAGCAATCAGTATCATCTTCGGTTTGTCTGTTCTTGCTTTCAAAAGCACCTTGGGCAGAAGAGGCAGAGGTGGGAATGCGTACACTTGTCCATGCTGTCCAACTGAATGAAAAGGCGTCCACTCTCCAGGCCTTTGGATGAAAGGTCCTCGAACAAAACTTTTCCAATTGATGATTCCTGTGGGAGGCAAAAAGATCTATGTCTGGCCTCCCCCATGCTTGGATTATTTCTGCAAACACCTGAGGATGTAACTTCCATTCGTGTGGATTTGTCATATTTCTGCTTAGATTGTCTGCCAGTGTGTTTTCCAATCCTGGCAAGTACTGTGCTTGAAGTTCGATTTGTCTTTCCAGAGCCAAGTTCCAAAGAGTCATGGCTAGTCTGCACAAGGGGTATGAATGTGTTCCTCCTTGTTTGTTTATGTACCACATTACCTTGGTGTTGTCTGTTCTTATCAGTAATTGTCCTGGATGCAGGAAGTCCTTGAAAGCTGTAATTGCATTTATTACTGCTAGCATTTCTTTTTGATTGATGTGAAGGTGCTTTTCCTTTTGGGACCATTTGCCCTGAATGCACCTGTCCGTCATGTGCGCCCCCCAGGCGTAGTCTGAGGCGTCTGTGGTTATGACTTGCTTTGCTTGAGGCTTGCAGAATGGGAGGCCTGTGTTTGCTTGACATGCTTGGGCCCACCATAGAAATTCCTTTTGCAAACATGGAATTATTGGTATTATTGTTTCCAAACTGTGACTGTGTTGAGACCATAGGTTTTTTAGGTACCATTGAAGTTTCCTCATATGCAGCTTTGCACATGGGATTAGAAGAATGCAAGATGCCATGAATCCCAGAGCCTGCAGGATTTTCCTTGCAGTAAGCCTGGTACTTTTTTCTAGTGTTTTGAAGTACTGAGATAGTTGCCCCTGTTTTTCTGGCGTAAGGTAGGCCATCTGGGTGTTTGTGTCCAAGTTGGCACCCAGGAAAGTTATTTTCTGAGATGGCGTTAGCCTTGATTTCTCCTTGTTGATTGTATATCCCAGAGAAAGCAGTAACCGTGTCACATATGCCAGATGTTCCAGAAGTATGTGCTTGCTGTCCGCTTGGATCAGGCAGTCGTCCAGATAAGGGTAAATTTGTATCCCTTGAAGTCTGCAGTAGGCAATCACTGATGCCAGGCACTTTGTGAATACTCTGGGCGCAGTAGATAAGCCAAAGGGCAATGCAGAGAATTGATAGTGGATTGAACCTGCAAGAAATCTGAGGTATCTTCTGCAGCTTTGTCTGATTGGGACATGCAGGTATGCCTCCTTGAGGTCCAATGTTACCAGCCAAAACTCCTTGCCCAGCATGGGAAGAAGCTGCTGTAATGTGAGCATCTTGAATTTTGGTGCAGTAGAAATGTGTTTAGGATGGATAAGTCCAAAATGGGTCTCCAGTCGGTTCCTTTTCTTGGTACCAGAAAAAGTCTTGAATAAAAACCTTGACCTTGTTGGTGAGTAGGTACCTCTTGAATAGCTCTCATGCTTATGAGCTTTGAAATTTGCAATTGTGCCTCTGCCCTTTGATTTTGTGGCAGGTTTGGCATGCCTCTCATTTTTGGAAGAGTGTGGAATTGAAATTTGTAGCCTCTGTTTATAATGTCCAGGATCCATTTGTCTGTTGTGACAATATGCCAATTGCTTGCAAATAATGCTAATTTCCCTCCCAAAGGTGCTGCCAGCTGAGACCTGCTTGGCATGGAAATGAGGGAGTCATTGGGTTTGCTTCCTGTATTGTTGTGCACTGTCTTCGCCACCTCTTGGTGCTGGAGTTTGCCATTGTCGGCCTCTATATGATCCTTGATTGCCCTCTGCCCCTTGTGCGTCTGTATCTACCTCTTTGGGGCTTGTCAGAGGCTGGAAAGGACCAGTTTTTTGAAGGCCAATTTCTGCTAAAACGTGGCAGTTGGACCTTTAAGAAAGCTTTGACAGTTTGCATAGATTTGGCTTTTTCTTCCATTTTCCGTAGTATCTCCTCAGCATTAGTACCAAACAGCACATCCTTTTGTAAAGGGGCATCTAGAAGTTTAGCTTTCACATGATCAGGTAAATTTTGTTCCCTAAGCCAGGCATGTCTGCGAATGACTGATCCTGTAGCAGCCGCTCTACTGGAAGCCTCTAGGGCATCATAACCACATTGTAAGGTGTGTTTACCCACTTGCTCCGCACTATGCATCATATCCTGTAACTCTTTTAAATCTGGTTGTTCAGGTTGAGACATTTTGTTCCTTAATTGTGATAACAGAAACTGTTGATATTTAAGCATATGAAACTGACAATTTAAAGCCCTCATGGCTAGGGTGGCCGAGGTATATACCTTTTTACCCCACCTTTCTAAAGATCTTGATTCCCTTTCTGCAGGAAGTGGATTCTTGGCAGTGGAGGCCTTCAATCCCTTGGGGCCTTGTGAAATGGTTTCAGGGTCAGCATTATGGCTTTTGAAGAGAAATTGGTGAGAGCTGGGTACTCTGTAATACCTATCAGGTTTGACTGGTGCAGGAGGCAGAGAATCCGGTTTAAGACAAGCCTCCGAAAAGACATCATCCAGTATGTCCAAAACAGGGGGTATAGCCAGAGGTCTGTGTTGAGGTAACAAAAGAAATTCCCTAAGTCTTTTCTTGGAATCTGAAAAGTCTTGGTCTTCCCAATGGAAGTGTTCCCTCAAGGTGTGCAAGGTTTCCCCAAAGGAAAAATCCTCAGGAGGGGATACAGAAGGAATGGACTGTTCTGCATCCGAATCCTCAAAAGGAGAGTAAGAGTGTTCCTCTGCATCAGAATGTTCTGATAAAATGGATCCCTGATCCGAAGAGGGAGAATCTTCCTCCACTCTGGGTCTCTTGTCTGGAGGGGGTTGAGAACCTCTGATAAGAGTAATTAAATCCTCAGCCATTTTAAGCATCTGTTTTTTAGGCATAGGACCTGGAGATGGGCCCTGTGCAACAGGCCTCGTGGGATGCCTGGCTGCTTTGGATTTAGTAAAGGCCTTAACTGAAAAAAGAAGATGAGGGCCTAAATACACCATGGGTGGAAGTGGACCTGTCCACATTAGTAGGCTCAACATTAGCCGAGGCTTCAGTTGTAGTCTGGGAAAGGGCCGAGGACCCAGCGGTCTCGGGTACAGAGGACACCGCCAAAGGAGTGTCGTCGGTAGTCAGGGACTGCAAAGGCGTCTCGCTGAGAACCGGACCACGTGTAGCCTGTTTTGGCGGGGACCGCGGGCCTCGTGTGTCGGTCCTTTTCCTTGTGTTTTTTGGACAAAACGGTAGTTGGAGTGTCCAACGACATTTTATAATCAAAAGCTTTACCAAAATAGTACTGGGCGAACTCCGCCCGACGCTTAATAGTGCGTTTATTGAAGGTAGCGCAAAAGCGACAGCCCGAGACGTCGTGGTCTGGGCCCAAACAAGGTATGCAGAGGGAATGGAAATCCTTATGCGGTATTTGCTTCCCACAAGAAATACAATTATTAACTTTTTCTGACATCGGTCTGAGGCAAGAAAAGTTTCCCCAACGGGGTACTTGGCTTTAATTAAGACTTTGGTTTCCAAAATATTCGTAATTCAGGAGCTGGCCGACCGGCACTTGCGAACTGCTTCTGCTTCGGGCACCGCGCGGCAAAAAAGACTGAAGAACATGGCGTCGGCTGTGTCTTATATACTCTGGCCTCACTGACGTCAGAAGAGAAAGCGACAACAACCGACGCCGGACCAAGACTTTGGAATTCGGCCGACCGAGGGACTGCCTGACGGCAGAAAACCCATCTGTGATTACTGCAGCTGTATGCACGATGAACATCTACCACAAATCAATGTTTGCACCCACAGCCATTACCTAATCTAAAATTAAGGTTACTTATGGTAAAAGTATATGCTACAGCTTGTGTTTCCACTTACTCTAATTTGCTATCTGCACTTTATCTCCATCTCACTCCCAGATATGAAAAACAACTTGAATGCTTTCAGTAATCATTCAATTTTCGCAATAGGAAAAAAGTGCACTGGCTATCCTTTAATACATTTACTATAATACTACACAATTTAATTTATTTAAGTACCAAGGCTGCTTGGGGAGGCAACTAATTCTGTAACTTCACACAATCTAAAACCAGCTTTCACTAAACCGCTTGCCAATGTACCTTTAAATGTTAATTACATTGTACCTTACACACTTCAAGAGAGGTCTGAGTACTGCTGAGTGATTAACTGCTTGCACCCACAGAGTTCTCATTTTCATGTAAAAGCAACAACTGACACTGCAGATGTAAATTTTACTCAGAACAAACTGCTCAGCCCTTCATAACTAAATGCCTGCACCTACAGACGTTTTGCTTCCTAATGAAAGGCTTTGTTAATGGAAAAAATGGCTAATGTACAAAATACAAGAAAAAAATATAGCATTTTTCATGTCCTTTATCATTTTATCTTATTTTGATATTTGCTTAAGAAATCCCATCTACAGCTTCAACTAAGGACATTATTCTAGATATCCACGTGCAGAAAAAAGGGAAATAATCATCTTAGTTCTACATATACTGAAATCAGTTACATTCCCTCATGACAGCAGCCAGAGAGGGCATTACATTAACTAACTTGCTTCTGTATAACCTTTTACCTCGTTACAGTAAAAAGCCTGGACACCTTACAATGAATAAAACATACTTATTTTCCTTACTAACACATACAGCAGTCACTAAGACACCCTCCACCTCACATTTAGAATACTGACCACACACTATACAAGCCCGATTTATAATACAATATGCAATTTACATTACATTTTATACACATATTGCTAAGAATAAAAACTATTTAACTTGGTTCCTGTTCAGTCCAATCTCCTTTTATTTTATTTATTTCACACTTGACTGGAGAAGTCTGGCTGGACAAAATGCCACTTTTCAGCAAAAGCCTTTAGAGAAAAGCTCCAGTACATCAAAATCATTTAAGTTATATATCATCAAGGTCTACACAAACTGTATTTGAGGTCCTGCATATTACAGAGATAAAAACTGTGGGAACAATGCATGCATAATAATGTTAAGGAGGAGAATTGAGGTTTAAGGGAAGGCAGGAATTCAGCAATTTTTTTTGTAATGTTGGACTGATGATAGCAGCAAAACAGTGCGTGTGATGTATATTTCATTTAAATGGAAAAAGGTCAAAATGGTTTGTTTTTTTCTGTCAATGCATGCCTGCCAATGTCATAAGTGATAACTTAGTAAAGGTGTTAAAAGAAAGACTATACTACATACAGATATCACTAAATAACTATGCAGTAAGATAGATGTCACAATACAGAGTACCGAGTTACTTACAAAGGGTGGATAGCAAAAGGTTGATTTCATTTTTGAGATACAACAGAAATGAAAGGTAAAATAATTGAGAGGCATATGTAGGAGGTGGGGCAGGTGAAGACAGAGTGATCATTGGTAAGAGTAGAGGAAAGTTGAAATAAGAGTGGAAGGGGAGGAAGAAAGTAGAGATCTTAGATTTACCTGGAGATATACAGATAACAGTGCCACTGAGAAAGGTTTTCTTACATGTGTTTTAAAAGTTTATTGGTTTATAAAAAGCCTGACAACATGCAAAAGGGCATTCCAAAGGGTCGCTACAGAGTTTGAGTACAAATATGGTCCTGATACATTTTGGGCTTTAGTGATGGAGAGGAGTTTGTCTTTAGAGCAGAGAATTTGGGAAGGGTAGGAGTGTAGAAGCATGCCTTTTAGTCCTGGATACTTATCAGGGTAGTATTACAGTATGAGCTAGTAGTAGCTGACTATAGCGGAGGTGATGTGGGAGTTCACTATTCTTCCCTTAAACAACTAAATTGGACTGAAGAGTTCTAAAGGGGTGATGAGCAGCAAAATGAGGCATTTTATTGTAGCACTGTTCCAGCTTTGTTTTGTGTAGACAATTACAGGTTAGTCAAAAGTGGGTACGCATACAGTAGGATAGGTAGGAAGTAGACTTTAGCTATGGTTCTGGTTTCTCTGATTCTTTTCTAGGTAGGGATTTGTTCTATACAAGATGCTGAGCTTTTTTTAAACAGTTTGGAAGTGCAGGTCACATTTCAAGTTGTCATCAATGGTTAACAGAGTTTGGTGTTTATGGCCTGTTCACTCAGGGTGTTAAAGAAGTGATTTTGACATGAGTTTTGCTTTGGAGAATATTTTAGGGGTGAAACTTTTTTTTTGGTTAAGGTTCATAGGTTCGTACTAGGCTATCTGCCCCAAGGCATTTATAAGCCTAGCCAGAGTGTATGTGGCTTACACCACCCCTTAGGATGAGAATACTACGCCCTTTTAGGGTTTAGTTTACTATGCCTCTGTCTAGTAGTGACACAGAGATGACCCCCGGGGTAAACCTACGATCTCCCATCCACTCGTCGAGATTTCTCTTGAATAGAGTAAGTGAGGGGCTCTGCCTAACATGGACTGGGATTCTGTTCCAGAGTGTAGGGAGCCTCTGGGTTATGAATCTGTCCCTCCAGCACGTCCTATTTATTTCTGTGTTGAGGTTTAAGTCACTTGTTCTCGTGGCTCTGATGGATTTGGATTTTCTGAGGTGGAACACGTCCATTAATTCAGGATTGGACATGGCCTTGTACGTCAGGCACAGATCACCTCTGAGTAGGCGGTATGCGACTGAATAGAGCTGGAGTTTTTTCAGTCGGGCAGCATATGAAATATGTTTAAGACCCTTTATCCTCTTGGTGAGGAACTTTTGGGGTCTTTCCAACTGCTGCAGGTGTCGGGTGAGATGCATCCCAAATGGGGCATTGTACTCAATCATTGGCCTGATAAGAGAAGAGTACAGGGGCACAATGACTTCTCTTGATCTAGATGTGAAACCCTTCATGATAAGGTGGGCAATATAGAAGGTCTTCCTAACCACTTTGGCAATGTGAGTGTCAAATGAGAGGTTACTGTCAACCTGGGTCCCTAGGTCCCCAATTACCTCTTCCGTACTTAATGGATTACCGCCTATGTGGTAATTTGTTGGTACCTTGTTTTCCCAAAGGGTATGACTATACATTTTTTGGCATTCAGCTTAAGGCCATGGCTCTGGCACCAATTATCCATTTCTATGAGGCCTCACTGAAGGATGTTTGTGTCCGCTGGAGTATCAATTATGGCGCCCAGTTTGCAGTCATCTGCAAACTTTGTCAGCCACAATCCTCCTATGTTTGCCTGCACCTCGGAAAAATAAATGCCGAACAAGAGGGGTCCCAGGACTGAGCCCTGTGGGACACCGCTTGTGACTGGCTTAGAGTCTGACATAGCTCCAGCAACTCTGACCCTGTGGGTTCTGTCCTTGAGCCAGTTTGCAACCCATCTTGTGACATATGGGTTTACATTTAAGCTGGTGAGTTTGTCTATGATGCCCGAGTGGGGTATTGTGTCAAAGGCTTTTGCAAGGTCAAGGTAGGCTGTGTGAACTGCCTTACCCTCATCAATGGCCTTAGTGACTGTTTCAAAAAAGTCGACCAAGTTCAAAAGGCAGGATCTGCCCTTGACAAAGCCAAATTGGGTAGGATCCAATGTCTGTAGGTCCCCAATGTCTGTTTATGAGTTCCATAATGATCCTCTTCATAGCTTTGCAGACCAAGCTCGTCAAGCTTATGGGGTGGTAACTTCCAGGGTCCGTAGAAGCACCGCCTTTGTGAAGTGGGACCACTGTTGCCGTACGCCACTCTTTGGGTACGTATCCTGTAGTAAGGCTAAGATTAAACAGCAGCCTTATGTGTGGGTTTAGTTCCTCTTGGAGTTCATGTAGCACACAGCCCGGGACACCATCCGGTCCCATTGATGCTGTGTTTTTAAGCTTTAGAGAGGGCGGCTCTCACCTAGGCATCTGAGATGTTAGGGAGGCTACACTCTGCTGGGATAGTTATTTCTCCTTTTGGGGGGGAGGGGGAGGAGAAATTTGCACTGAACCTTTCTGCCAGAATGTTGGCAATGTCAGTGGGTTCAGTGTATTTTGTGTCATTTTGGACTAACTCTGAGCATATCTGGGAGTTTCCACCCAGGTTTCTAACATAGCTAAAGAAGGCCTTGTGATTGTCTTTTGTGTCTTTTGCAATTTTTCTCTCAAAGTTGGCCTTGGATGATTTTATGAGTGATCATAGTTTTTTGCTAGTACTGATCAGAGACGCCTTCCCTTTTAGTGATTTTGCTCTGTCATGTAGTAGCTTCCCCCTCCTGTTGTAAAGTTTGTTTATGGCTGGGGTCCACCAAACCGGGTGCCTGCCTTTGGGGGAATGGGTCTTGGTTTTATTTGGGATTGCATGATCCATGCATTCTTGAAGGTGCCCATAGAAGGCATTTGCAAAGGATTCAGCAGTGTGGGTTGTGGTTTCCACTGGCCCAGGGGCACTGAAGGATACCACTTCAGTCTTAAGAAGTGTGAAGTTTGCTTTTGAGAAGTTCTTCACTGTGGTCTTTTGTGCAGGGGGTGGGGGCGGGATGTGGATTTCCAGTGAGATTAATTTATGGTCTGATCTTACCAAAAAGGGATATACTTCCGGTGTGGAGCATTTTGTCCCCATGTTTGTGATGATCAGGTCTAGTATATTGTCTCTTCTTGTGGGAATGGTGACTAGTTGTTCCATTGCATTTGAGTTTATGAATTCTAGGAAGCTTTGGGCTAGGGTGTTTGGGCTCGAGTAATGTTCCCAGTCTATGTTTGGGTAGTTGAAGTCTCCAAAAATGATGGTATTTGGAGAGACATTCATACTCTCCAGTGTCTTCAGGAAGGTTGTGTGGGGTTCCTGAGTTTGAGAGGGTGGTCTGTAGCATGCTACAAACTGTAAGGCAGTTTTGCCTATGGTTAGTTGCACCTGGATAGTCTCCGATGCTTCGTGCGTTGCCACTAACCTGGAGGTGTGGGTATCTTTGATGAAAATGGATACTCTTCCTCCTTTTGTGGTTCGGTCCAAGTTTTGGGGCCGGAAAGCATGATATGAGGTAAAACCTGATGGTGCTGGGGTGCTCTCAGGAGTCTTGAACCAGGTTTCAGTCACTGCACAGACATCGATGTTCTCCATACTGAGGAGGGCTTCGAGTGCGTGCATCTTGAGGTTTAGACTTCTGGCATTGAGCAGCATTACCCTTAGTTTTTTTCCACTTGTGTTTTCTAGGGAGGTAGGTTTGTCATTTGAGCCTTGCCTAAAAAAGGCACTATGGGGGTGGCAAGAGACTTGGCCAATATCCGGAAGCCCAGGGGTGACAGGTGCAAGCCATCCCTTGCGAAGCAGTGTGGCTCGTCAAGCATGTCATCCCAAGCAGACAGACATTGGATCCCCTTAGAATGACACCAGTAATTAAGCCAATTGCTAAAACTGATCATTTTGTCTTTGTACTGTGGCATCATTCTTGGTGAGGGTAAGATGCTGCTCAGGGTCAGGGTCATACCGGCCTGGGCTACATAATCAGAGAGCTCCTCTATGTCTCTTTTCATGTAGTCCAGGGAGGTACGTCTCAGGTCGTTCACACCGGCATGTACAATGACCGAGTCATATTTGTACTTGCTGTGGAGTGACCTGAGTGCTTGTGTTATGTGGCGGATTCTAGCTCCCGACAGGCAGCTTACTGTGACCTTTTCCTTGTTCAGTCTGGTGAGCGGGATGTCAGTGTGTCTGACTATGGAGTCACCTATTACAAGTGTGTCTGGCATGTTATTTGGCCTTAAGAGCTGTGACTGTTTAGCACACTGACTTTGTGAACTGTGTGTTGCATGTGCTATGTCTTGAGGTGGTGGTTGCTTGGGTGTCTGCTTTGGAGGCCTCTGTTGTTTTGGTAGATTTTTAATCAGCGCCTCCTAGTATGTTTTTGTGTGATTATGTATTTGGTTTGCTGTTGTGATAGTTCTATGTGAGACTGGGTTTGTGGTGTGCGTGGTTACCTTCTCCTCCTGACTGGTCTTGCCAGTACTGAATTGAGAGAGCTCAGCCTCCAGTTTGGCTATATAGTTGCATCTCTCGCATATATTTGTATTTGTTGGGAGGAGGAGAGGGTTGTCTGTGTACATGAGGCAATTGTAACATTGTCTCAAGATTCCCAGATTCACCAGCTGAAAAGGAGAGGACGCCAGCAACTGACCCTTCAACATGCTAGAAATAGTGAAAAAGATTGCTGTGTAACAGTCAGAAAGGACCTATAGGGAGATGTGTACTCAACAGAATTTAGGTGAATGAAGTTCTTTTGTTTAAGAGTGCTTTACCTGTATAAAAATGCTTTAGGAGCAAGTGCTGAGCTTTTTTGATCGAGTATAGGCTTGTTTTGACTGCAAGTAGAACAGTTTTAAGGGAAAACTTGAAGAGCAGACTTGGCGGAGCCAGAAAAAGTTTAACCAAGTTTAACCGGCACTACGCTATGCGCACGACCGTGCAAAGGCAGATTTTAAGCAGTGAACTACAAAAGAGCTAGGAATGGTCCCAAACAACCAATTACTACAGCTTCTTGTGCTGAGGTCACTTCCCCCAAGGACAGGTAGGCTGCTCAAGGCTCCCCACTCCCACTGGTGAGCAAAGAAACTTCCTTCTATCCAAGTAAGGTAATGGACAACACAGGAACTACACCACAGCCCAGAATACAGCAATGCCTGTATACTGGTGTAAACTAGTCGAGAAAGGCGGGAAAAAGTACAGTTTTGTACCTACCATAAATGTAGATGTCCGAACTGGATAGCATCTGCAGTCATAACAAACGGGTTGTCCTGTCGTCAGGCAGCCCCTCGGTCGGCCGGATTCCAAAGTCTGGGTCCGGCTTCGGCTGATGTCGCACTTCACCCGACGTCATCTCTGCTGGTCTTCGGGTATAAAGGCATCAGCCAACGCCATTTTCCTCAGTGTTTCTTGCCCCAGATGCCAGCTGCCCTCTTGGAAGGCTAAATTTTGGATAAATGCCAATGTTTCCAAAAAGATAGAAGGCAAACACAAAAAATAAGCATGTATGTACATATATACAAACAAATACACCATAAGAGACTCCCCCCCCCCCCCAGCTAGCTATTAGGAGGGTAAATACCCTAGGAGTACCACAGAGGGGAAGGAGGAGGTAATCCTGACTGCAGATGCTATCCAGTTCGGACATCTACATTTATGGTAGGTACAAAACTGTACTATGTCCTTCATGGATGCATCTGCAGTCATAACAAATGGGTAGAATACCATAGCCAACTAGGGGAGGAGGAAGAAAAAATTATGGTGTGGTTAGGATCCCTTGCAGTACAGCAGTGGCAAACCCTGCTCGGGATCTAGAATATAGAGGTAAATTATAATGCTTGGCAAATGTATGCACGGAGGTCCAAGTAGCCGCCTCAATAATGTCCTTTGTTGCCACTCCTCGTAAGAAGGCTGTGGTAGTGGCTGTAGCCCTTGTAGAATGAGGCCTTATGTTCTGTGGAATTGGTTTTCCATGGTAGGAGTAACAGAATCTTATGCAATTTCCTATCCATTTGGAGATTGTCTGTTTGGAAATTGCTTTTCCTTCCCTTCCTGTTGCATAGGCTACAAAAAGCTGGTCAGTTTTTCTGTTACCTTTGGTTCTGTCCAGGTAGTAGCGTAGCTGTCTATGTACGTCCAAGGTATGCAGCATTCTTTCCCCTCTGTTTTGTGGATTGGGGAAGAAGGTAGGTAGGTGGATTGCCTGGTTTAAAGACACTCTGGATACCACCTTAGGCATAAATGTAGGATTAGTTCTCATGGACACCCTGTCTTGATGGAAGATTAGGAAGGGTTGTACTGCCATTAAGGCCTGTAGTTCCGAAACCCTCCTTGCTGAGGTAATTGCCAGTAGGAAAGCAGTTTTCCATGACAGGTGCTGTAGATCTGCTGTTGCTGCTGGTTCAAACGGAGGGAGTGTCAACTTTTCTAGCACAAAGTTCAAGTCCCATGCTGGTAATGGTGGTTTCCTAGGAGGTTTTACATTCTTGATCCCTCTGAGGAACTGCCTGAGTAGAGGATGTGAAAAGACAGGTGGATCAAAACTGTATTCTGCTGAAATAGCTGATGCATGTATCTTGATGGAGGAATAGGACAGGCCTGTATGTAGAAGCTCTGCCAAATGCTCCAGAATGTTAGCAATATCTATATTCGACACATCATTTCCTCTTTCAGCACTCCAAATGACAAACCTTTTCCATTTTCCTGCATAGTTCCTTCTTGTTGAAGGTCTGCGGGCTTCAAGGATAATGTCTTTAACCCGTTGGGAAAGATGTAGATTAGTTGCTGCTATGTGATGTTCCAGGCAGTCAGTTGCAAAGTTTTTAGGTTTGGATGCATGATGCTGTAGTTGTTCTGAGTTAACATCAAAGGCATCAGGGGTATTGACCACATTTTCTCCCGAGACATGCTCCTCAGCAATGGGTACCAGTGTTGTCTTGGCCAGTTCGGAGCTATCAGGATTATCCTTGGACGTTCCTCTTTGATTTTCAGTAATACCTTGTGTATCAAGGGAAGAGGTGGGAATGCATATGCTGTCAGACCTTTCCAGCTGAAGGAGAGAGAATCCACCTTCCATGCAAGTGGGTGGAATGTCCTTGTGCAGAATTTTTTGAGCTGGTGATTGAGAGGGGAAGCGAATAGATCTATTTGTGGCATTCCCCATTTCTTTGTGATGGTCTTGAAGATGTCCGGGTGTAGCATCCATTCGTGAGCATCCGAGGTGGTTCTGCATAACATGTCTGCTAGGGTGTTCTCTTTTCCCGGTACAAATATTGCCTGTAACTGGATGTTGTAGCTGAGAGCCAGATTCCAAAGGTCCAAAGTCATTTTGCATAGGGGGTATGAATGAGTGCCTCCCTGTTTGTTGATGTACCACATGACTGTGGTGTTGTCTGTCCTTATCATCAAATGGCCTTCTTTGAGGAATGGTCTGAATTTTTGGATTGCCAGTTTTACTGCCAGCATTTCTTTTTGGTTTATGTGCAGGTGCAGCTGGTCCTGAGTCCACAATCCTTGCACGCATTTGTCCAGCATGTGCGCCCCCCATCCTAGGTCTGAGGCGTCTGTTGTGATGGTTTGGCTTGTTCGAAAGTTGTGGAAGGGTAGGCCTGGGTTTGACTGGCATGCTTGAGCCCACCATAGGAACCCCTGTTTTAGGCATGGGATTAGTGGTATTTCTGCTTCTAGGCTGTGCCTGTGTTGAGACCATAAATTCTTTAGGTACCACTGTAGTTTTCTCATATGCAGTCTGGCATGTGGGACCAAGATTATGCATGATGCCATGAAGCCCAAGGCCTGCAGAACTTTTCTTGCTGTTAGTTTGTTCTGCTTTGTTAATGCCAAGAAGTAAAGAGGGAGTTCTTTTTATTTTTCTGCAGTTAGGAATGCCATTTGTTTTACTGTGTCCAATTCCGCCCAAGAATGTTCTTGTTTGGGATGGTATCAGCCTTGACTTTTGTAAATTGACTGTGTATCCCAGGGCTTGTAGCAAGTAAATGACCCTTTGTAAATCTGTTGTCAGCTTGCTTTTGTTGTCCGCTTGTAGCAGGCAGTCGTCCAGGTATGGATAAATTTGGATTCCCTGTAGTCTGCAGTGAGCGATTACTGATGCCAGGCATTTTGTGAATACTCTGGGCAGTAGATAAGCCAAAGGGCAATGCTGAGAATTGATAATGCTCTGATCCTGCAAGAAATCTGAGGTATCTTCTGCAATTTGGTCGAATGGGGACGTGCAGGTATGCCTCCTTGAGATCTAGAGTTACCAGCCAACACTCCTTGCCCAGCATGGGAAGAAGTTGCTGTAGGGTCAGCATTTTGAATTTTGGGACAATGATATATGTGTTTAAGATGGACAGGTCGAGAATAGGTCTCCAACTTTTCTCTTTTCTTGGTACTAGGAAGAGTCTGGAGTAGAATCCTTTGCCCTGTTCTGTTATTGGTACTCTTTCCACAGCTCTCATCTTTGTTAATTCCGTTACATGCTGTAGAGCTTCTATTTTTTGATTTGGAGGCAGGTTTGGCATTCCTCTTTTTACTGGTAAGGTGTGGAAGTGGAACCGGTAGCCTTGGTCTATGGTTTGCAAAATCCACTTGTCTTTTGTGATATAGTGCCAATTTTTCGAAAATAAGGCTAACTTTCCGCCTAATGGTGCTGCTATTTGCTCCCTGGTAGGCGGAGTTAGAGCCAAGTCACTGTGATTGTCCTGTTGCAGTGGTAGTGGTTGTGTCTGTGCCTCTGTTATTACCTTGCCACTGTCGTCCTCTGTAGGCACCTCCTCTGGATTGATTTCTGCCTCTGGAGCGTCTATTCCTGCCCCTTTGGGATCTTGTGGAGTCAGGAAAGGACCAATTTTGGCAGGCCAGTTCCTGCTAAACCTTGGGGCTGAACCTGTAAGAAATCTTTAACTGTTTGTACAGATTTTGCCTTTTCTTCCATTTTCTTCATTACCTGCTGGGCAGGTGTACCAAATAAACTGGCCTTATCCATAGGAGCATCTAATAGCTTTGCTTTAACATGATCCGGTAAGACCTGTTCTTTCAACCATGCATGTCTTCTTATCACTGTGCCAGTCATGGCTGATCTAAATGAAGCCTCCAGTGCATCATAGCCACATTTTAAGGAATGGTTACTAACCTGTTGTATGTTATTCACCATTTCTAATACATATTTCTTATCTAAAGATTCATCAGAGGATACTTTTTTAGTTAACTGATCAAGCATAAACTCTTGGTATTGGATCATGTGAAACTGACAGTTTAAAGCTCTGAGAGAGTAGCAGAGGTGTAAACTTTTTTCCCCCATCTGTCTAAGGACCTGGATTCCCTTTCTGAAGGAATAGGGTTTTTTGCTGTGGTCGAGGCTACTGCCTTAGGCCCCTGGGAAATAGTTTCGGGGTCTGCCAGTGGGGCCTTGTATAGGTGGTGATGAGTGTCAGGTACCCTGTAAAATCTATCAGGTTTGGCAGGGGCTGGAGGTAAAGAATCAGGAGCAGTGCAGACATCATTAAATTCATCATCCACAACAGGCAAAACAGGAGGTATAGCTAAGGGCCTATGTTGTGGTAAGTGCAGAAAAGTCCTAAGCCTTTTTCTTGAATCTGAGAAATCTTGTCCCTGCCATTGAAATGTTCTCTCATGGCATGTAAGGTTTCCCCAAAGGAAAATTCCTCTGGTGGAGAGGCAGCTGGAATGGATTCTTCAGCATCGGAGTCTTCATAAGTAGAAAAAGGATCCTCTGGCTGTTCTGTAATGTCGGAGTCATCCGCAGAATCAGAGGACACTGGCTCGGGGGGCTCTGTCCTAGGTCTCTTTTCTGGGGGTGAGAGGCCCTGTCTGGGTGAGATTGGGATCCCCTAATTAAGGATATTAAATCTTCTGCCAGAGTAAGCATTTGTGAACTAGAAGTGGGCCTGTGTGAGGGAGGTTTAACAGGCACTGACTTAGCAGATTTGGCTGCTTTAGCCCTGGCAAAGGCCTTGATAGACATGGCTGCAGGGGGTCTAGCAGCACCACGTGCTGGGGTAGAGACATCCAAAGGGATGGTGTCTGATAAATCAGTAGAAACCACAGTTGTAGGCAAAATTTCTGAGGCCGATTCAGGTAAGGTAGCAGGAGCCTCAGTAGTAGCCAAGGATTCGGCTGAAGATTGACCAGTTTTCTCGGTTTCGGCCGAAACAGACACACTCGCGGCTTGCTTAACCGTGGTTTTGGCCGAAACCGCGGACCGCGAGTGTCGGTCTTTTTCCTTGCGTTTTTTAACAATTTGGGTAGTCGGAGGATCCGACGGCATAATGTACGCAAAGTCTGAGCCGAAAAACTGTTCAGCAAACTCCGACCGACGCCTTAGCGTTCGTCGGTTGAAGGAAGCGCAGGCCAAACAGGCTGCTACATCGTGGTCTGGGCCTAAGCAAGGCAGACAGTAAGAGTGGAAATCTTTATGAGGTATTTGTTTCCCACAAGTTAAACAGTTATTGACTTTTTCTGACATCGGCTGAGGCAAGAAAGAGTCCCCAACGGGGTACTTAGCTTTTTAGAAGTCTTCGAAGTAGTATTCGGTAGTAGTAATCTCTGGATCTGACCGACCGGCACTTGCGAACAGCTTCTGCTTGGCCACGGCAAGAAAGACGGAGGAAAATGGCGTCGGCTGATGCCTTTATACCCGAAGACCAGCAGAGATGACGTCGGGTGAAGTGCGACATCAGCCGAAGCCGGACCCAGACTTTGGAATCCGTCCGACCGAGGGGCTGCCTGACGACAGGACAACCCATTTGTTATGACTGCAGATGCATCCATGAAGGACATCAAGGATTATTTTTTGTTTTTTTGTAGAAATACACAGAAAATGCAGAGACAGTGATAACTTAGTTACACACAGACTAGCACACTTTAGTGGGCAGCCTCCACAGTTAAATTAAACAAACAAACGAGCAAAGTAGGAGACATGAGCTATCTAGCCAGGATCCTTTATTAATTTCTTAAAGTTTTTATAGGTCAGAGACTGTGCAGATGAGTGAAGAATCATCTGCATATTGTACTAGAATGATGTGCTTGGAAGCAGTGTGTAGATCACCTATAAATATGTTAACTCATTACAGCAGAGTAACGTCTCCAGGCGTTTCTGCAGTTAAAGCTTACTGCGCCTCTAGGCGTCAAATATTGCTTGTTCATATTTGCATTAATAATTCTAAAACCATGCTACATACAAGGTGTCAGAATATTTTATCTTGAAGCATACATGATGGCAAACACAACTGTATTGATATATGACCTCTGTCAATTAGTATTTGTTAGAATTGTAAGGTGATAACTTCATTTTTTAAAGGCTGAAGCCACACCCACTTGGAGTTAAAGGTACACACTTAAAAGAGCTCTACTGGAGGGAATGAGTTAAAGGGGGGTAGTCCAAGTATGGAGCCTTGTGGCACATCCCTACAGTAATGGGTAGAAATGTTGAGTACTCTTGCTGTCATTTTACTGCTAGGTAGCTGTTAAACCAGGAGAGGAAGGAACATTTTAGTAACAGTTTATGGTGACAGTGATGAATGCTTTGGACAGGTCTAGGACCAAGATACTAGGTTTCTGGTATTTCTGTTTTTATTAATGGTATCAGCAAAGTTAAGCAGGGCAGTAACGATGCTACAGTTAGGATGAATAACATGCGTGGGGAAAAGAACATTGTTTAGGTAAGGTATTGTAACTGGGAATGGATACACTTTTCCAAAACTTAGATAACAGTGACAGGATGGCAACTGGTCTGGAGTTAAAGCAGTCAGCAGGGGTCCTCCTTTTCGAAGAGGAAGTATGTACACCTTCTTCTAAATGGGTGAGGCGTGAGATTCTAGGATGGATCTGTTTATTAGTACAGCCACTAGATATGACAGAGCCTCAGCTGAAATTTCTAGGAATTCAGGAGGAAGGCTGTCTGCAGCAGAGCCTGTAGTTTTTAGTTTTTGGAGATATTTTCTTATGGTGGAGTTAAGGGCATGTTAGGGAGAGAGAAGTGAGCTTCCATGGGGTTTTGTTGGTGGGGAGTTGGTTGGATGGTGGGGTCGTCTTTGATAAGTGAGGCTACAGCTTGATGGAAGTTTTTGTTAAATTTGTTAGCGACTGCTGATGAAATGTCTTCTGGCGAGGGAGTAGGTTGTCGACTTTGGCTTGGATTTAGTAGATTTTGGACAAATTACGTGAGTTTTTTTAAGATTATTTTGGTGTGTCTGCTGTAAGTTAAAGTAGGAATGTTTTGGTCATGCCTTGTATTATTTTATTTTTTTTTTTTTAATTGTCTACAGTGTAGAAGTTTTACTTGGGATTTGTTGGCATGCCATGTTTTCCAGGCCTTGTTTCCATTACTTGCCTATCATTTTTACATAGCCACAATGCAGGATTAAGTTTAACTATTTTCTCCTGATGGGAGCATGCTCATTCAGTATATTCATAAAGGTTTTGTTAAATTTGAGGGTGGCATTGTCTAAGATTTTTTTCAACATATTCCAATTGTACTGCTTGAGAGTGGAGGTGAAATTGCCTGCATTAAAACTGGATAAGTTATGCACATTCTTTTGTGTGTGATGCTTTACTGGACTACATACAAGCCTGTTTGCAAAACTGGGCAGGTGGTCACTTAGGTCGTCAGACAGTTATACATACTACTGGGTTTAGTTTAGAGTATCCAGTCTACAGCAGAGGCCTTAGAAGAGGGCTTGTCATATCTTGCTGATGTACTGATAAGCTGAAAGAAACCCACAGTTTAATACTGGTGGTGGGGGTATCTGATGCAATTTGGACACGGTCTATGTCAAGGTCCCCAAAGATGATGGTTTCTTAGAGTATACTGTAGATGCCCAGGACAGTATGTCCTCTGCTGTGCTGAGGTCACTCTCAGAGGAAATATATAAGGTTATGATACATACAGTCTTATAAGAGTTATTGAATGAGAGATGCTTTTTCTGATAAAGGGATATGTTCAGGTGTTTTGGATATAAAAATAGCTACCCCACTTGCTTTTTTTTGGATACGCAGTCTGCTCAAAGGATACTATATCCTGATGGGAGGATTTCAGTATCTGACATTGGGTTTCAGCCACACTTCTGTGATACAAAGGATGTCAGGGTTGGAATGAGATATAAAAGCATGCAGTTCATTTACTTGTTACAGATGTTTCCAAGTTTAATATTTATACATTTTAAATTTGTTTTATTCATGTTGCTGAACTGAGGTGTTACAATATTAATGGTTGTGTGGGCCATTATGGGAGAGGCTGTTGTAGTTGGACCTCAGTCGGGGTGAATGTCACCACACAGTTGCAGACTGGGTAGAGATAGCTTGAATATACAGTGCCACTTGGTTTTAAATCTGTTCTTTGTGACCATTTTGCGAGATGCGTTAGTTGCTTTTATACACATTTGTTTTCAAAGATGGATGACAGGCTCTGGGCTATACAGAATGAAGTAAGAGAGCACCTGCCATTGAGAGCAATGGACTGAACCATTGGTTAACACTAGTGTTGAGAGGTGTTTGAAAATTGGTTATTGTGCAAGAAAGAGGAGGCAAGTGAAATGTAGTACTTTCAACAGCTTACTTATTATTACACGAGTGTTCAGTTACTGAAAGTGTAAACAGGACACTGACAGAAGGCTGGACAGGGTTTGACTATTTGTGGGTTGGCTTAAGTGGGAGGGGCTGTTGAGTTACAATGTAGAGGAAATCCAGCTGAAAGAAGGTAAGAAGTGGTTAGTGGGCGTGTGAAGGAGTGGTAAAAGTATAGATCATAAGTTATTTTGTGATTGGTGGTAATGTGGTAGATGGAGATTAGATCAATTGTAGATGATGTGGGGGTAAAATGGGAACTGGGAGTAGGGCAGGAGAGTAGAATAAGCCTGAACATAGTGGGGGAGAACAGAACAGGCTTAATCAGGCAGGGGTGTAGACTGAGGCTGAACATAATGGGGACAAAAAGAGTAGTCCTAATCAGGTACTTCAATGGAATGCAGTTACACCCCCCCCCCCCACAAATACTTTTCCACCAAAAATAATGAGGTAGAATGCTTATAGATACAAAGACAAGGTATTTTAACTACTTGAGATGAGTAATCATTTAATTTTATTATGTGCTTTATTTGCTTTCTCCAGGGAAATTTTGTGACGCTAAAGTAGTGTGTGCTAAAGAGTTAATTTAACTTCAACTTTAGCAATATAAGGACTGTGTGTGGGGGAGCCTTCCAGCAGGTGCACACAACAGCACAGAACACACTGATACAGAAGTGAGGGAAAACAAAACATCTCAGCAGTTTAATTTGATTCTTGGAAATTGCTTTACATTAAACTGAAGGTTTCCTTTTACGCTTTTACAACTGGAGTGAAATTCAGCTTTAGAAGTTCCCTTGGCAGTATCTTACTTTTGTAGCAGGAAAGTACAGTTGTGCACACTTACCATAAATGTAGATGTTCAAAGTGTATTCACTGTTGCAGTCATCACATTTGGGTAATCCTGCTGGCAGGTTGCCCTCAATCGGCCTGAATTACAAACTCTTGGGTCCTGCGTCAGCTGCTGTCGCCCCTTCCCTGGCGTCAGGTCATCAGGGGTATAAAAGAAGCAGCCAACGCCATTTTCTTCAGTTTTTCATGCCCCAGATGTCAGGTGCCCCCTAAAAGGGTAGCCAAAATTTATATATATATATATATATATATATATATATATATATATATATATATATAAATAAAAATAAATGCACCAATATAAACTTTACCTTCATCTACAAGCAAATACACCACATAGGTTGTATAAATCAGAGAAGGAAAGAAAAGTTCCAGCAGAAAAAAGGGGGGATGGTGGGTGGGTAACCTGGACTGCGACAGTGAAAACACTAACATCTACATTTATAGTAAGTGTACACAACTGTACTATGTTCTTTGTGTTTCACTGTTGCAGTCATTACATTTGAGTAGAATCCCAAAGCTATGGTTGGGAGGCTGAAGCTAAACAGCATTAGGTGCGGATATAAGGCCCTGCAGCACTGCAGTGGGAAAGCCTGCCCTGGACGTAGAGAGGCAAATGGTAATGCTTTGTAAAGGTGTGAACAGAACTCCAAGTAGCAGCCTCTAGAATATCTTTGGTTGGTACTCCTCTGAGAAATGCTGCTGAAGTAGCTGCAGCTCTGGTGGAATGAGACCTAATGCCCTTGGGCACAGGTTTACCATGTTGTAAGTAGCAGAAACTGATGCAGTGGCTTATCCACTTTGAAAGTGTCTGCTTTGAGATAGCATTTCCTTCTGATCCTGCAGTATATGACACTAATAATTGTTCAGTTTTTCTTAGAGCTTTTCTCCTGCTCAAGTAGAATCTTAGTTGTCTGTGTACGTCCAAGGAATGCAGTATTCTCTCCCCTTTATTCTGCGGATTTGGATAAAAAGTTGGCAGGTGAATTGTTTGGTTAAGAGCCACACTGGAAACCATCTTAGGCATAAAAGTAGGATTTGTCCTCAGAGACACCCTTGAATGGGTAAAATATGATAAAAGGCTCTACAGCAATGAGGGCCTGTAGCTCTGAAACTCTTCTTGCTGAAGTAATTGCTAGTAGCAGAGCTGTCTTCCATGATAAGAACTTTATATCATCGGTAGCGGCTGGTTCAAATGGAGGTAGGGTGAGCTTTTCCAACACATGATTGAGGTCCCATGCAGGTAATGGTGATCTAGGAGGTCTTAGGTTTTTGGCTCCTCTAAGATACTGCTTTAGTAAAGGATGAGAAAAGATCGGTGGCTCTGTATTGTAATGAGACGAAATGGCAGAGGCATGGATTTTGACTGATGAGAAAGATAGGCCTTTGTCAAGCATCTCAGTTAAGTATTGTAATATCCGAGGAATATGTGGTACTGCTATCAGTTCCTTGTGCTCGATTCCAAGCACAGAATCTCTTCCATTTGTCAGTATAAGATTTTCTAGTACTAGGCCTTCTGGCTTCCAAAATGACATCCATCACAGCTTTACTGAAAGGTGTTGTTCGTATGATTACATGACTAGCCATGCTGCCAGGTTCAGAGTCTGTAGTTGATTGTGCAGGATCTGATTGTTTTGCTGGGACAGTAGTTGTGGTCTTTGAGGCAAGGTCCAAACTGGGTATTGAGGCAAGTTCCTTAAGATTGGGTACCTGTATTGGCGGGGCCAGTCCGTGGCAATTAATATCATCTTTGGGTTTTCTTGCCTGACATTTAGGAGGACCTTGGGTAGAAGAGGCAGAGGAGGGAAGACGTAAACTGACAGGTTTTTCCAACTGAAGGATAGGGCATCCACCTTCCATGCTTGTCTGTGATAAGTCCTTGTGCAGAATCTTTTCAATTGATAATTCTGAGGAGAGGCAAACAGATATATGTCTGGGCTCCCCCATTTCTCTGTTATCATGCTGAATACTTGTGGATTTAGTTTCCATTCGTGAGGATCCATAAGGTTTCTGCTTAAATCATCTGCCAGTGTGTTCTGTTTTCCTGGCAGGAATTGAGCTTGAAGATTTATTTGGTAGGTCAAAGCTGTGTCCCACAGTGCCATGGCTAATCTGCAAAGGGGGTATAGGAGTGTGTGCCCCCTTGCTTTTTTATATACCACATGACTGTGGTGATGTCCATCTTTATCAGTAATTGTCCTGGATGAAGTAAGTCCTTGAAGGCTGTTAGGGCATTTTGAACAGCTAGCATATCTTTCTGGTTGATATGTAGATGCATTTGATTTGGTGCCCATACGCCCTGAATGCATCCTCCTGCCATGTGGGCCCCCCAGGCATAATCTGATGCGTCTGTTGTTAAGGTTTGGCTGGCAGGTGGTAAGAGTGAAGGGCCGTCCCATGTTTTGGTGACAGGCCTTTGCCCACCATAGAAACTCCTGTTCCAGGCAGGGGATGAGCAGAATCATTGTTTCCAGACTGTGAATGTTGACTCCATAAACTTTTTAGGTACCACTGAAGTTTCCTCATATGCAGTCTTGCATATGGAATCAGTAGGATGCAGGATGCAGGATGCCATGAAGCCCACAGCCTGCAGAATATGTGTTGCAGAAGACTGGGTTTTTGTTGCCATCAGTTTGAAGTAGTCAGTTGCCTTTGTTTGTCTGGCATGAGGTAAGCCATCTGGGCAGTTGTATACAAGCTTGCACCCAGGAATGTTATCTTTTGAGAGGGTACCAGTTGTGATTTCTTTTCGTTTATTGTGTACCCTAGGCATGCTAGAAGCCTTTTCACAAACGCAAGGTGTTGTAGAAGAGTGTCTTTGTTCTCTGCTTGAATGAGACAGTCGTCCAAGTAAGGACATATTTGAATACTTCTTTGTCTGCAAAATGCAATTACTGGTGCCAGGCACTTTGTAAAGACCCTGGGCGCAGTAGATAAGCCAAAGGGCAGTGCAGAGAATTGGTAATGCATTAAGCCAGCCTTGAATCTGAGGTATCTTCTGCACGACTGTCTTATTAGGACATGCAGGTATGCCTCTTTTTAAGTCTAAAGTCTCCAGCCAAGCATTCTTGCCCAGCATGGGCAGAAGCTGTTGCAAGGTGAGTATTTTGAATTTTGGTATGTGTTCAAAATCGATAAATCCAGTATTGGCCGCCAAGCCTTGTCCTTTCAGGGTACCAAGAACAGTAGAGTAAAAACATTGCCCTTTTTCCTGTTCTGGTACTGTCTGAATGGCCCCCATATCCATGAGGGACGTAACCTGTTTCTGTGCCTCTGCCCATTGGTTTTTTGGAAGGTCTGGCCAACCATTTGCTATTGGCAGAGTGTAAATGGAATCTATATCCCTGTGATATGATGTTCAGTGCTCACTTGTCCTGGGTTATTAATTGCCAATTTTGAGTAAAAAGTGCTATTTTTCCCCTATGGGTGCTGCCAACAGATAAGTGCTTGGTGTAGGCAGAGGGAAGTCATTGGGATTGCTTTCTGTAGGTTTGCGCTTTATCTCCCCCAGATTTGGAGGTGGATGCACCCCATTGCTTTGACCTGTATGAGTCTTGAGCCTGGTACCTGGAACCCTTAGGGAGTCTGGATTTGCCCCTTTGTGCTCTGACACAGGAAAGGACCAATTTTTTGTAGGCCAGTGTCTACTGAATCTAGGTGGCTGCACTTGTAAGAAATCTTTAACAGTCTGCATAGACTTAGCTTTGTCTTCCATTTTCTTTAAAACCTCTTCTGCCTTAATACCAAACAGAGAATCATGCTGTAAAGGTGCATCTAGCAATTTAGCTTTAACGTGATCAGGCAAATTTTGTTCCTTTAACCAAGCATGCCTCCTAATCATAGATCCAGTAACTGCGGCCCTGCAGGAGGCCTCTAAAGAATCAAAACCACATTGCAAAATATGATTTCCAACCTGTTCAGTTGCATGCAATAATATTTTATTATTTATTTTTTATTTGCAGTTGGTTTACCAGGATAGTCCATTGGGCCAAAAAGAACCCATTTTCAATGGAGTCCTGGGGAGAAAAGCTCCAAAACAAAGATTACAAAAAGATTACATTAGTTTACAATTTCAATCATTTGTAGATTAGAGACAAATCTTTAAACAATGGTAACAAAAAGATTACAGCAGTTTAAAATTTCAGTCATTTGTGGGTTACAGAAAAAACAAAACAAAAGTTAAGCAGTTACAGTGATAAGTTATGGGTTTTATTTTGTAGGAAAACTAAGATATGAGCAGATGAAATAAAGATTCTTAGGTTAAGTTCTGTATAGGAGCAAGCATTGCTGTTGTGTAAATATATAGTTCCTTGAGTGGAATTGTAGGGATTGTCAAATAAGATGTTGTTACAGTTGGCTAAATTGGTGTCTAGTAATATATGATATAGCTGTTTGTAGGAGGTGGGGGATAGGCTATGAGGGGTGGGTGCAGGAGCATTCCCATGAGGATGTTAAATGTGAGTGCAGTGATTTTTTAAAGGCAGGGAGGTTGGTGGTGATACGGATAGAGGGAGGAAGTGAGTTCCATATGCGTGCCAGGGCATAGGATAGGAGGTTTTGTCCTGGAGAGTGAAGGGGTTTGTACAGCTCTATTAGGTTTTGGTTATTAGATCTTAGGAGTCTTTGTGGCATGTGCATTTTAAAGGTAGAGTTGAGAGAGGGTTGAGCAAAAGTGAGCTGAGTATATGAGAGATAGTGAGGAAGCTCTAGCCAATTGAGTTTGTGCAGAGATGTACAGTGATGGGTAGATGATTTGTGGCTGGTGGCAAATTTGGCAATTTTATTATAACAGGAGGACAGTTTAGTTTTGAGAGATGATTGTAGGTTTGTTAGGAGAGGGGCACCATACAGGAGAGAGGGGATGAGAAATGTAGTAGCAAGAGTGATCTTTGTAGATGTAGTGAGGAATTGATTGTTACGGTACAGCATGCCGAGTTTTTGGTGTTTTTTTTTATGTTTAGTAGTAGGTGGCTTTTGAATTTAAGCTGGTCATCGATCTGGACTCCTAGTAGTTTGGTTTCAGATACTAGTTCGAGAGGTGTATTATTCTGGCTAGTGATGGAGAATAGTGTACTATCAAAGGTTGTGGTTTTTGGGGGGGTAAATACCATAAGTTTGTTTTTTGATGTATTGAGTGCTAGATGATTGTCCTTCATCCACTGTTCTGTGGTAGAGAAGGCGTCTTGAGTTAGATTTAAAAGAGTGGGGATGGATCTGGCTGCACACAATTGTAGAATCATCTGCATATTGAATAAGTTTAGCATGGGGAATTGAATGGAAGAAATCGTTTATGAATATATTGAAAAGGAGAGGGCCCAAGATGGATCCTTGGGGGGACACCAGTGGGTGTGTTAAGGAAAGTGGAGATGGCTTTTTTCCACTTGACAGCTTGTTGTCTGTTAGAGAGACAGCTGGTGAACCAAGTGAGAGAGGAAGGGGATAGGTTAGATAGTTTAGTAAGGAGAAGGTTGTGAGAGATAGTATCAAAGGCCTTAGACAGGTCAAGAAAGAGGGTAGATACAGTGGAGCCAGAATCTCTGTCTTTATTTACAGTTTCCAGGAAGGAAAGGAGGGCAGTCATGGTACTGTGACCTGGTCTGAATCCGTGTTGTGTGGAAGTTAGTAAGTTATTATCTAAGAGATAGGGAAGGAGTTGAAGATGGATACATTTCTCTAGGAGTTTTGATATAGGAGAGAGGATGGCGATGGGACGAAAGTTAGTAATATTGTTATTATTGCCTCCTTTGTGCAGGGGAATGATGAAAGCCCTTTTCCAGAGTTTGGGTACAAGACCTTCTTGGATAGAGCGACTGATTAGGATGCTGATGGGGAAGGCAATGGCTTCGGCAGCTATGCTGAGGAAGGATGATGGAATGTTATCGGGGGCATTGGAGCATGGTTTTAGCTTTTGAAGAAGTTTTCTTATGGTAGAAGTAGGAATAGGTTTTAGGGAGAATGATGGGAGTTGGGAGGCTGGAGATGAAGGGGGTGACGATAGGGAAGATGCAAAAGTAGGGGGTGAGGTGTTATTAGAGAAGGATGAGGTTAGCTTGGAAATAGTCTCTATAAAAATGAATTGAATTGGGTAGCCAGATCTATATCTTGTGCATTTGGGTCTGGGCTTGGGTTTTCTGTTGAGCCAGGTTTTAGGAGGGTAGTGATGCCTTTTCAGAATTTTTGTGGATTGGTTTTGTGGTGGTTTTGGAGTAAGGAGAAATAATTCTGTTTCTCAATTGTGATAAGCTTTTTAACTCTATTGCGAAGTGTTTTGAATTCATTAAGGGTGGTGGGAGTTTTGTTTATTTGGTTGGTAATGTGACCATGTTTTGTCTCTGAGTCGCATAGCGGTTTTTGTGTTTTTTGTTAGCCAGGGGGTGGTTTTGTTACTTATTCTTTTGGTTTTTATGGGGGCAAAACTATCCAGCAGTTTTAGCAAAGTTGTATTGAAGTGTTCAACAGCATTATCTAGGGGTAGAGTTTTTAGGGGGTTCCAGTTTATTGATTTTAGGGAGTCAGAGAAGGCTACTGGGTTGAATTTTTTTAGATAGCGAGTGCTGATGTAATTATGGGTTACTTGTAATGGAGATGGAAGACGTCTGGTGTAAATGGGAAGGTGGTCACTGAGGGAATTAGGAAGAGTTCCACTATCATTGTAGTTGTGAGGGTGAGAGACTAAGATCCAGTCTAGGGTACTTCCACTGGAGAAGTCTTTAGAGGGCCTAGTAGGGAGGTTGATGAGCTGAGAGTACTTATAAAGGTTGATGTTTAGGCGGTGTGTAGGTGAATGAATGGAAGACCAATTAATATTTGTCTCCCATGATAATAGTTTCATTACTGATATTGGTAGAAAGCCAGGATAGGATATCTTCAAGTACTGAGATATTGTCTCCAGGGGGAATGTAAAGTGACACTATGCAAATGTGTTTGTGTTTATTTAAAGAAAATAGAGCTAGAACTAATTCTGCATTGGAGAATTGTGGAATGGGTTTGTTGTAGGGAGTAATGGATAGGGAGGATGAGTAAAGTAGAGCTACTCCCCCGCCCTTTTCTTGTACCCAGTCTTTTCTGATGACAGAGTAGCTTGATGGTACTATTTCAGCATCTTTTATATGAGGTTTTAACCAGGTTTCCGAAATAGCTAGGATGTCAGGCTTGTTGTGGTGAAGCCAGGCATGAAAACTGGGGATTTTGTTAACTATGCTTCGGGCATTTAGAGAAGCTAATTGGATGGATTTAGATGTAGGGGAAGTGGTGTTTGGGCCTGGGTTAGGGTGTATATCTCCTGATAGAAGTATGGTTGATAGGAGTTGGATAATGTTGGTGGGGTGTTTGGATTGTCTTGTTTGTATCTTGTATGTTGTTGGGTTTATGTGGATATTGGAGGTTAGAGAGGGGCTAAAAGGTTTAGAAGTAGAGCTTAGTTTGTAGTTAAAAATAGATGGGTCTTTATGGGATACAGTGCAGGGTAGATTGAGACAAATGAGTTTGAGTGGGTTGAAGGGAGTGAGCTGGTTGAGTGAAGTAGTGGTGCATGACTTACGGAGTTGGGCTGGGTGAGGAGATAGATATAAGTAAGGTTTAGTATTAGTAGTAGTTGGATTGAGAATGATGTTAATTTAGCAAGCATGTTGAGGCTGATAAATTAGAATATGTAGTTTAGGTAGGAGGCTTAGGAACAGATTTTGTGTTCAGTATGAAGGGTGGTATGAGTAGATGGATTATAAGGGGAGGGGGAAGATGATGGTAAAAGGGGAGGAGTGTGATAGGTAGAGAGGAAGAAGGTGGAGAAAGGGGGGGTGTAAACGGTAGACAGGAAGTAGGAGTGGTCTGGTAAGTATAAGTGTAGATGCACTGGGGGGTGGGATTTGGGGGTAGGGGAGCGGAGTGAGCCCGCAGGGTGAACGGAGCGGGTAGAAATTGGCAATGGAGCAGCTGGAGGGCAAACGGAGCGGGTAGAAATTGGCAATGGAGCAGCTGGAGGGCAAACGGAGCGGGTAGAAATTGGCAATGTAGCAGCTGGAGGAGAGACAATCAGTCAGCAGAGCTGATTACTGACGGAAAGGATAGCAAGTCTAAAGTGGGAAGGAACACAGATAGGTAGGGAGGCTGTTATAGAACAGGAGAGTGTAATAAGTAAGAAAAAGGGTACAGTGTGAAGTGTTAGAGTAGTTCAGTTTAATAGAAGTATGGAGTAATAACGGCAGAATGTGAAATAGATAAGCAGGAGAAAAGTTTAGATGGGATAGGGGTGCCACCTACTGGGCAAAGCTGGTATTACAATTAACTATAGTGGGGAGGGGAGACTCTTGATAATTTAGGGAAGAGAGAAAAAATTAGTAAGTGGGGTACTGAGAGGTGGTGTAGGAGATTTGTTTACTAAGATAGCTAGTTTGGGGGGGTAAGAGGCTGCTGGCTGACCGGGCTCAGGGCGAGCTTTAGAACCCCTGAAATAATAGCGGACGGTAGTAAATGTTACAGGCAGGACATAGGTAACATACTTTTATTTTATTTTCCTTGAGAGAGGAAGCAGGGAGTAGAGGCTGAGAGATGACACCACGGTTTATTGTTGAAAGGGTCCTTTGTCTCCAGGTAGGTAGGTTCTCGGAAAATATAGGCTGGAAGGTAGGTTCTCAGAAAAATATAGGCTGGAACAGCACAGTGTAGAGCAGGGTACGTGTGGGAGAGGAGAGAGAGAGAGACAACAGTGGTGGTGAGTAGCAAGAAGCTAGCATTAACATAAGTACGTTAGTTAGTACAAAGGTGAGAGAAAAAACAGTTAGACAATGTACATTCACTTTTATGTACTATGTTACTAGTATCCTGAGACAGCTTATAATTCGGTTATATCAATTTACAAGCAGGCTATATTCTGAAGGCTCAGTAGGGCAACATACAACTCATGAGCTTAAGGACATACTCAGTCAAAAATGTATGTAAAAAACAGTACAGCCAAAATCAGGAACAATGCATAGAAAATAACAGGATTGCTATATTTTATCACTTGGTGAGAGTTAGGGCTGATAGCAGGCTCATAATTTACACTAGGCTTTGAACTAGGAGGCAGCACATTTATTATTACAAAATATGACATAAGCTTCCTTGTGGTTAGCAAGATGCTAAAGGCATTACCCAGCCGCTTAAATAAGTAATTAGATAGCGTAGTATAGGTAGATGTAGTTTCCAATATTCTTGCTGGGCGTGTTCCTGCAATTCCTTATTTTCTGCACATTCTGAAATCATCATTTTCTGTTTCAGCAATCCCATAACATGTTGTTGGTACTTAAGCATATGAAATTGCCAAGGTTGCAGATGTATAAACCTTTTTTTCCCCATCTGTCCAGCGCCCTTGAATCTCTGTCAGAGGGGGTAGGGTTTATTGCTGTTGAGGCTTTAACTCCCTTTGGACGCTGTGAAATAGTTTCAGGATCAGCAGCAGGGTTTCTAAATAAAAATTTATGAGAGTCAGGGACCCTGTAATACCGGTCAGGCTTACTGGGAGCCGGAGGTAGAGAGTCAAAGGTCAGGCTTTACTCCCAAAAAACATCATCCACAATGTCTAACACAGGGGGAATGGCTAAAGGCTTGTGCTAAGGGAGAAGGAGGAAATCCCTGAGCCTCTTTTTTGATTTTGAGAAGTCTTCATTCTCCCAATGAAAATGCTCCCTCAAAGTATGCAAGGTTTCTCCAAATGAATAATCCTCAGGAGGAGATACAGATGGAATAGACTCCTCAGCATCAGAATCCTCATAGGGAGGTAAAGATAATTCCTGATCAGAAGAGTAACCAGAATAAATAGAAACCTAATCTGAAGATTCATAGTCAGTGTCTTGCCTAGGCCTCTTATCTGGAGGGGGATGGGTACCCCTTGATCACGGTAATAAGGTCTTCAGACATTTTGATCATCTGTTTTTTAGGCATAGAGGCCTGTGCATGTGGCTCAGGCGTCTTTTTTTAGTTTTTGAAGGTGTCTTTGCCTTTGGTTTTGCAGCTTTCGGTTTGATATAAAAATGTTGAGGTCTGAATACACCCTCAGAAGTCAGTGCCTGCTCAGCGGCTCCAGACCCATCTGAGGGAGATACATCCGTCGGTCCAATACCTTGAGTATCTTGCGGCATGCCGGACTCCACATGGGTGTCGGCAGAGGCCTGCGACTCAAAGGTAGCGGGTATCAGGGGCTGCGAAAGCACCTCACTGAGTACCGGCGACTGGCTTAAGAGAAGCTTCATCGGTTTTGGATCTTGACCGCCTTTCTCTGTCCCTTTTCTTTGCGTTTTTTATGTACTCCGGTAGTCGGATTGCTATCTGACGATATCTCTGGGTAGTTAAATCTGTTTCCAAAATACTTAGATGCAAAAATATACAGACGCTTAATAGTGCGTTGGTTAAATCTAGCAAAAAACCGACAGCCAGGCACGTTGTGATCAGGGCCTAGGCAAGGAATGCAGTATAAATGGAAATCCTTATGAGGTATTTGCTTCCCACAAGTAATACAATTAAGTTTTTCTGACATCGGTAAAAAGCAAGAAAAAATTTTCCCCAACGGGGTACTTAGCTTTATTGAAGACTTTGGTTCTGAAACTCAAACATGAATATTTCAGTAGTCGGCCGACCGGCACTTGCGAAATGCTTCTGCTTCGGGCACCGCGTGGCAACAAAGACTAAAGAAAATGGCATTGGCTGCATTTTTTATACCCCTGACGTCATGGAAGTGGAGATAGCAACCGACGCAGGACCCAAGACTTTGGAATTCAGGCTGACTGAGGGCAACCTGCCAGCAGATTACCCAAATGTAATGACTGCAACAGTGAAACACGAAGAACATCCAAAGTAGTAGGTGTAGTTCTATACAGCGAAAGTACGCCAAAATCCACTTCCTGTAACAAAGCAGGGATAATGCACAACACAGTATAAAAAAAAAGTAAATGAATATATGTACTAGAAAGCTTAGATGTTAAACACTAACAGCTTGACACAGTAAATAAATGAAAATACAGCTTCTTCAGATGACCTAAACCCTTTTCTCCAGTTTTCTTTCAATATGATGCTAATTTACCTTACTGTAATCATTGATTATGCAAGTAACCTGTTTAGAACAGATTACGTTTAAAAAATCATTGTTGTCATGGAATAGTAAGGACTTGAAGCATATTACTATCCTACATAGACTACACATCACTGGGGTAAATATTTTCAGACCTGTCTGGAAAGAAAAATCAAAGTAAGCTGAAACGCCTATTTTTACCACAATCAATAGGGGTGGTACAAAAATATAGGCTGAAATGCTCCAGGTAAGAAATTATCCTTGCATCCTCAAATTCCCATTACCTGCATTCCACTTATGTCAACAAAGTAATCCATGCATTTATAAATGTCTACTACTCCTGTCACCAGGGCGTTAACTTTACATATTTCTTGCCTGATGGCCCTAACATTCTGCAAGGAGTAAGGGAAAAGGTTAATTCCAATTTTTCCGCTATGGCCTTTTCAGTCATTAGTATGACTAAACTTAACCACAGATGACAGCTCATTTCTTGGGCTGACAGAGTCTCTAACAGTGCAGGAAGCAACTCAAGTCTTTCAAGCCATAGAATGCCCAGAAGACTTTGTGAACCCATCTTAAAGGGAAAGTCCATCTTAACCTGCAATTTAACTCAATAATTAGGTTTCTTGTTTCCTTTCAATATGGTTGGCTTACTAGAAACCAACCTCTACTTCATCAGTCATTTGTCTTGGAAACAAAGGGGAAAGCTCTCTCAGCTTCTCAGACGTTTAACCTCACATGTTTTGGCAGAGGAATGTGTGTCTGCTTGGATGACAATTAAGTGGGAAATCTTATTCTTCCTATCAAGTACTGCCCACAGTCCCTCAGTCTTGCTGACATTAGCAGGTCCTAAAAAAAATTTCCAACTGCAGACACTTGAACAGGCGCAGCCAATTAGCTTTTGTCAAGGCTAGGCAAACCAATCAATTTTAACAGGAAAGAAGAGTGCAAGAAAACCGCATTAGGCGCAGAGAGCATTAAATCTAGTCATACGGGAGATCGTATGAAGAGAGTAATGGTAGAACTTGTGTTCCTGACAGAATAACAAATAACCACGAGGATATATGAAGAGTCAGATGCAAGAATTAACTTGGGAGGGTGCCTCTGTCAAGTAAGATACAAGCAGTGAAAATGTTTTAGTCACTTTAGTATTACGCACAATTCAGACTTATGTTTTATGAACTGGAGGAGGAACTGCAGATATTAAAGAGCTGAAGGAATTCATGGGGGGCTGTTAAGTGGGGTAAGCCAATTCACCCCACAGAACAAGGTGGTTTAAGGTTACCTGATTTGGAGTAATTTTAAAGCCACAAAGTTGAGGCTCGTATATATAACAGAAGCAAAAAAAAAAAAATCTAAGTGGCAAAGGATGATGGAATGGGATAGCAGCTCAAGAGATTAAGAGGGATGAGGACTTTGGATGCAAGAGAACAATTATACAAGATCATTACATGTATAAAATTGCAGAACATACTCAATTATGCACCATGGTAATGAAGAAATGATTTTTAACAATTGGGAAGACAAAGTAAGGGGTATAAAAGTAAGCAAAGGGGGGGGTAAAGTCTGCTAGAAGAAATCAAGAGAGGAATAAACATAATGGAAGCAAATAACTGGAGAGGGAAAGATAAGAGAATGGGATAAGGCTAGGCAGAAGTTAGAACAGCAGGTTAGAGATTACAAATCCCTGGTAGGAAATGCAGACTACAGGCAAAGAGAAAGGGAAAAAGGAGTGCTGCACGAAAGACTAACTGGTAGACCTTATGATGAGTGTAGAACAGAAGCTACTGTTGAAAAGGGATAATCAAGTGAAGTGAATAATGTTATGACAACTGTAATAATTAAAGTAGAGTCAAAGTCAGCCTGGGATGACATGCTCGACAAGCCACGATGCTTCGCTAGGGACGGCTTGCACCTGTCACCCCTGGGCTTTCGGATATTGGCAAAGGCTCTTGCCACCCCCATAGTGCCTTTTTTAGGCAAGGCTCAAAAGACAAACTCACCTCCATAGGTATCACAAGGAATAAGAAACTAAGAGTAATGCTTACTCAACGCCAGAAGTCTAAACCTCAAGATGCATGCACTCGAAACTCTCCTTAGCATGGAGAACATCGATATCTGTGCAGTAACAGAAGCCTGGTTCAAGGCTCCCGAGAGCACCCCAGCACTACCAGGTTATACCTCATACCATGCTTTTCGGCCCCAAAACTTGGACCGAACCACAAAAGGAGGGGGAGTATCAATATTCGTCAAAGATACCCACACCTCCAGGTTGGTGGCACAGCACGAAGCATCAGAGACTATCCATGTGCAACTAACAGTGGGTAAAACTGCCTTCCAGTTTATAGCCTGCTACAGACCACCCTCCCAAACCCAGGAACCCCACTCGGCCTTCCTGAGAACACTGGAAAATATGAAGGTCTCTCCAAACACCATTATATTGGGTGACTTCAACTACCCAAACATAGACTGGGAGCATTACTCTAGCTCCAACATCCTAGCCCAAAGGTTCCTAGAATTTATAAACTCAAATGCTATGGAACAACTTGTTACCACTCCCACAAGAGGGGAAAACATACTGGACCTGATCATCACCAACATGAGGGCTCTATGCTCCAGACCAGAAGTGTATCCCTCACTGGTAAGATCAGACCATAAAATAATCTCACTGGATATTCACATCCGACCCCACCCCCTGCCCAGAAAACCACAGTGAAAAACTTCTCTAAAGCAAATTCCACACTCCTCAAAACCGAGGTGGAATCCTTCAAAGCCCCCGGGCCTGTGGAAAATACGGCCCAGACAGCAGCATCCTTTATAAATGCATTCTATGAACACCTTCAGGAATGCATGGATCATGCAATTCCAAATAAAACCAAGACCCAATCCTCCAAAGGCAGGCGTCCTGTCTGGTGGACCCCAGCCATAAACAAACTATACAATAGAAGGAGGAAGCTACTACATGATAGAGCAAAATCCCAAAAAGGGAAGGCAGCTCTGATCAGTATTAGCAAAAAACTACAGGCACTCATAAAATCGTCTAAGGCCAGCTTCGAGAGAAACATTGCATAGGACACTACGGATAATCACAAGGCTTTCTTTAGTTATGTTAGGAACCTGGGTGGGAATTCCCAGATATGCTCAAAATTAGTCCAAAATGACAAAAAATACACCGAACCCACAGACATTGCCAACATCCTAGCTGACAGGTTCAGCGCAAACTTCTCCCCCCCACCCACCAAAAGGGTAAATATCTATCCAGCAGAGGGCTGCCCCCCTGACATCTCAGATGCTCAGGTAAGAGCAGCCCTCTCCAAAGCAAAAAACACAGCATCAATGGGACCAGACAGTGTCCCGGGCTGCGTCCTACATGAACTCCAAGAGCAGCTAAACCCAAACATAAAACTACTGTTCAGTCTCAGCCTTACTACAGGATATGTACCCAAAGAGTGGCGTACAGCAACAGTGGTCCCTCTTCACAAAGGTGGTGCCTCAACGGATCCTGGAAACTATCGTCCCATAAGCCTGTCTAGCTTGGTCTGCAAAGCTATGGAAAGGATCATCATGGACCTCATAAATAAAGATATTGGGGACATACAGACACTGGATCCTACCCAGTTCGGCTTTAAGGGCAGATCCTGCCTCTTAAACCTGGTTGATTTCTTTGAAACAGTCACCAAGGCCATTGATGAGGGGAAGGTGGTCCACACAGCCTACCTGGACCTCGCAAAAGCCTTCGATACAATACCCCACTCGGGCATTATAGATAAGCTCACCAGCTTAAATATAAACCCCTATGTCACTAGATGGGTTGCAAACTGGCTCAAGGACAGAACCCACATGGTTAGAATTGCTGGAGTCATGTCAGACTCCAAACCAGTTACAAGTGGCATCCCACAAGGCTCAGTCCTGGGACCTCTCTTGTTCGGTATATATTTCTTTGAGGTACAGGCCAACACGGAAGGACTGTGGCTGACCATGTTCACAGATGACTGCAAACTAGGCGCCATAATCGACTCTCCAGCCGACACAAGCATCCTACAAAAGGGCCTCATAGAAACAGACAACTGGTGCCAGAGCCATGGCCTCAAGCTAAACGCCAAAAAGTGTATAGTCATCCCCTCTGGCAAAAACAAAGTGCCCACAAATTACCACATAGGTGGTAATCCATTAAGTACGGAAGAAGTAATTAGGGACCTGGGGACCCAAGTTGATAATCTCTCATTTGAAACCCACATGGCCAAAGTGGTTAGAAAAACATTTTATATAGCCCACCTAATCATGAAGGGATTCACATCTAGATCAGGGGAGGTCATCGTGCCTCTTTACTCATCCCTTGTCAGGCCCATAATTGAGTACAATGCCCCTTTTGGGATGTACCTTACCAGACACCTGCAGCAACTGGAAAGACCCCAAAAGTACCTCACCAAGAGGATCAAAGGGCTCAAACAGATGCCATATGCTGCCCGGTTGAAGAAACTCCAGCTCTACTCAGTGGCATACCGCCTGCTCAGAGGAGATCTGTGCCTGACGTATAAAGCCATGTCCAACCCGGAATTAATTGACATGCTGCACCTCAGAAAATCTAAATCCCATCGAGCTACGAGCTCGAGAGACTTGAACCTCAGCACTGAAATAAATAGGATATGCGGCACGGACAGATTCATAACCCAGAGGCTCCCTTCACTCTGGAATAAAATCCCAGTCCAGGTTAGGCAGAGTCCCTCATTGACTCTCTTCAAGAGGAATCTTGATGAGTGGATGGGAGATCGTAGGTTTACCCCGGGTATAACTTCTGTGTCACTGTTAGACAGAGGCACAGTATACTAACCTCGAAAAAGGGCATAGCAAAATTCATTTAAAATGGGTGGCGAAAGCCAAACACACTCTGGCTAGGCTTATAAATGCCCTGGGGCAGATAGCCTAGTATGAACCTATGAACCTATGAAAGTGAACTTTGTCATTCAGACTGTATAACTTGTGCATCACTGAACGAAATGTTGTTACTCTGTCTCAAGGTGGAGGCATTTCCACATACAATCTACAGTACAACAGCTACAACTGACATGACAACTATAACAACTATACACATGGATTACACGCACAGGAGACTTTTTCCACAGTTGCTTAACTTTGATTAGTGCACAGAAATATGAATTTAAGAATCTCAGTGGTGTTACTGCACAGAATTATTATTCCACAAATAATAAGGTATAATCGTTAGAATTTTCAGCAGCCTTTTCCTGAGTGAACAGTTCAACATGGTGTGGAGTTAGAGCAAGTTTAATTGTCTAATGGCCCGTGGGAAGAAACTCTTATTGAATCTGGTTGTTTTGCATCTCATACTGCGGTAGCGTGTACCATAAGATAAATAGGTGAACAGTCCATGGGTAGGGTGGGTAGTGTCTCTGGGTATGTTGTTGGGCCAGCTGAGAAACCGCACCAGGTATATTTCTTGCATGGCTGTAAGTGTGGTCTGAAAGATTTTCCCTGCTACCTTAACCACTTTCTGGAGTGCCTTTTGGTCTGAGGTGGCGCAGTCACTGTACCAAGTTGCAATATTGTTGGTTAGTGTACTCTCTATGGTGCCCCTGAAAAAGGTAGTGCAGACTGGAGACAGGAGATTTAACTTCCTCATGAAGGCGTTGCTGTGCTTTCTTTACAATGGCAGCAGTATCAGTGCTCCATGTTTGGTCATATGTGATATATACCCCCAGGAATTTTGTGCTTTCTACTGTCTCCACTAGTTCATTATGGATTGTTAGCGGAGTGTGCGTTTTATGCCTTCTTCTGAAACGGACAAGGATCTCTCTGGTCTTTGTTCACATTTAATGCGAGGTTGTCGCACCAGACGATGATTTGACCAACTTTCTCCCTGTAGATTGATTTGTCATCATTGTTAATGAGACCAAAGAAAGTTGCATCATCTACAAACTTGATGTAGTTAAGAGTTGAGCTTGGCAGTGCAGTACTGAGCTAACAAGGTGAACAGAGGGCTCAGAACACAATCCTGAGGAACCACTGTGTTCATAGTGATGCTCCTGCAGGTGCTATTACCAATGCATATTGTCTGTGGTCTGTCTGTGAAGAAGTCCAGTAGTCCGGTATCCAACTGCATACTGGAGTGTTTATTCCCAGTTGGTCAAATGTCTATCAGATGTTTGAAGACAGAGCTAAAAGTTTATGAACACCATTCGCACAACAGTTTTTATCTTCCAGGTGGGCTATGGCAAATTGAAGCGCCACTGATATAGCATCTTCTGTGAAGCGGTTTGGTCGATATGCAAACAGAAGAGAATCTAAAATTGCAGGAAGGTTGGACATTATATGGCCCTTGACCAGCCTCTCAAAGCAGTTCATTGCTACTGAAGTGAGTGCTATGGGGCGATAGTCATTTTGAGTTAACGGCAGGGACTTGGGTATAGGTATTATGGTTGTAGTTTTGAAGCACTTGGGTATGACAGCCTGACTTAATGAGATGCTGTAGATGTCTGAGAACTTGTGTCAGTTGGACAGTCCATTCTATGAGCACCTGTCCCAGGATATTGTCAGGTCTAGCCACCTTCCTTGGGTTAATCCTGAGCAGGATTCTTCTGACATCAGCAGGGTTGAGGCGTAATACTTGGTCCGTTTGATTTGTAGGGGCCTTCATTGCAGTTGTGTTACTTCTTTCTTCAAACCTATTGAAGGTGTTGAGCTTCTTGAGGAAGTTGATATTGTCATTGCACTGTGCTGACATAGGCAGGTAAAAGGGTCTGCATTTTACTGTCATGAACTCTATGTTCATAGAGAGATGGGTGGAGACTTTCTCACAGCTGGAGCACCAGTTGTTGTTTATGTAGACGCAAACTCCACCTCCTCTGAATTTGCCACTAAGAGCCTAATTACAGGTTAGAGAATATGGTGAAAACAAAACAGAAAGGCAATTTGCAAAGGAACAATGGGAGGACATCTGTATAGCTCCCAAGTAACGTTGAAAAGATTTTTATGTTTGTATGGATACGTTTGCATGGGTATTTTGAAAACTCCAAGTAGATTTCAAAGAACTTTTCCTAAAGTAGAGCTGTGATGGAGAAGACAGGATGTAACTGGAAATATTTTTGGGGGGAAGTAATGAGTTGGCAGTTTTCTTTCTTTTTTTTTTTTTTTTTAAATTCCCTACAAAGTATTTTGACAGAAACATTGGTGGGAACAAACAGTTTTAGGTAAGGAAATAATTTTCAGCTCGAACACAAGACATGAATTTTCTAGACATCATAAAGCCTTGCTAAATTTAATGCTACTGTCTGTCAAAAAGAAATTACTAGAAAATGGCAATCAAAACTTAACGAATGTCTGGATATCTTAAAGAAGATAAAAGAACCACAGGTGGGATCGTTACAAAACCTAAGAAAATTTCACAGAAATAATGGAACCTGTGGGAAAAATAGATACACAATAATGTCCAAAAGGAGGAGTAATGCTTAAGGTATGGTGGGAATTGAGAAATTCATGTAACAGTACTACCAATAGATTTTAAAAGATGCGTGCGGTATACTGAACACTAGAAACTTGAGATTTTTCAATGTTATTAATGTTTGCAAATTTATACTACAGATTAAAATGTTATGATTTTCTTAAAATGCTGAAAAAATAGCCTCTAAATTACTTAGATGACTCCTAGGAGCATGGTTGGGAGAGAGTTTCACACCAGCTTCATGGACATGCTCTCGCTCACTCTCGCACAGGAGGCCAAACACAGAAATCCAGTGCTGAGAAATACGTCCATCAATGATGGTAATGGATCATGACATTTCATCTTGTTGTCCAGGCCAACCAACAGACTATCAGTCTCTGATAACAAACCCTGAACAGCCAAGAAAGAGGAAAATCTTAAGTCTCAAACACACTTAACCTAGGCCAACGTGACACAACAGACCACTCTCCTTGATGCAAACAGGTCAGCAAAAAGCTACAGCAAATCAGCAGGTGGGGGGCTGGGAGAAGGGAAATACTTGCATTACAAGATGCAACAACCCCTTCCTCAAAATGAAGGATGAGTGCGCACACCTCTCAGAACATCAAAAGTCCACCAAAGTAGATGGTATGAATGTGCTATAGCAGTCACTAGTCTAGGATGAACTCAACACCTGTGGAGATTGGTGAAACACTTCTGAAATGGATTTGCCTGTTGAGATTAGCTGTAAACTACCCCTCCCCCCAATTCTGGATCTTTCTAATGATGTTCGAGTACAGGAGCACATTGAGACCAATGCACTGATCCTCATACAAGAGCCTCAACCACAAGCATACTCCTGGCAATACGGTAGGACAGGAGCTTCTTCACAAAACTTCAGATAGCTGGATTGAACTGATGTTTTGCAGTCTAAAACATACCTTGAAGATTTACTCTATGGCAACACATGCAGCATTTCACCATCAAGGATAAGGACAAAGCTCAGAACTGTATGAGCAGAAGGAAAGAACTGGCAGGTTTCATGGCTATGCATGATGTTATAACCAATCTGTGACATCTAACATGTGGTCCAAGTATGGGGGCTTATGAGAAAAAAGTGCTGAACTGCAAATGGACAGGATGAATAAAATCAATGACCCACCAAGAAGAGTCCCTGTTTTACAACAGGATTAATTCCATGAATATCTCTGATTTCTCTTACCAGTGCACCACTGCTGCTGAGGCTATCTCTGTTCCTGCATTTTCCTTCTGGTATTATGGAAGGAATTACTTCAACTTGGAACTCGATTTTTCTGGCCAGGTTCTTCACATGGTACTTGATAACCTTTTATCAGGAGTGCCATCATATGACTCACTTATGAATTCTGAGCAGTTTGGTCTTAACAGCATTCACTGAATAGCTGGAAAGAACAGAATAATTTTTAAAGGGAAAATAAAAGCAAACATTTTAAAAAAAAAAACATTTAGAAAAAGAATTTTAAACTATGATGGGTTCCACTCCATGGCAAAGTAAACAGGGAAGGCTGCCCTCTTGCCTTTTATGGGCATAACAATGAATTAAGTCTGGAAATGTGTGTCATTATTTAGTGTCAGAGAAATGGCTTAATAAGGTTCCCTTCGTAAATACTATGGAATTAATTTAATCCACCAAGATTCCAGGAACAGTTTGCACAAGAGAGAAACAATTATGATTTTTGAATGCTAAAGCTGGTTCCTGTGGTGTGTGTGTGCTTATACCCATGCACACACATTTCTCTCTCTCTCTCTCTATATATTTATATACAAATATTGGGCTAGCTGCCCTTTTGAGCTCTTTTAAGCCTAGCCGGTCTCCCGAAATGCGAGAATCAAACCCAGTTACCTTGTGTTTCTGAGGTAAATACCTTAACCATTAAGTCAAACCCTAACCCCATGTGTAACAAATGTCCTATTAAATTCTAAATGGTTTCCATGGCAGCTAAAGCAACTGCACTTAAAGAAATGCATGAAACAAGTGTAGTGACAGAACTGGTACCAACATACTGCCCTTCACAGTATGCACTGGTTATTTTTACATGTTACACATGTGAACTATATATGAACAAAATCCCTTCATCAGGTTTCACCACTGCAAACTGACCTGCAAGTTAGAGGTTTACCAAACCAAAACCAGGAGTAATGCATTAGAAGAGCTTATTCATGTACAAACATTTAATAATCCAGTGATGGTACAACACCTTGGAAGCTTTTCAACACCTTTCTGTAGAATCCTATACAAGGCATAATCTGCTTCAGTCTAACAACACGCATGTAAAAGTTAACAGCAGAACAATAGAATAAAACTTCCAGTTTACAATTACCGAGAAATCACGCAAGTCAAACATTTCCAAAACTACAAGAAATCAAAAATAACAACTTAAGGCACTCAGACTAACTCTACACTTACAGCAGCTGTTTTTTTTCAGTATCAGACAAAGCCCCAGATTTGACGCTGTATATCCATCTACATCAGTGCATGCTGGGAGAAGGAGCACTGTCCTCTTAGTGACCCGTTCTCAAGAACGGCCTTCCCTCTCAAATGATTCCTTACGGGAACATAAATTAGTAATTTTGCAAACAAAATCTAAGAAGGTCATACTATTAAGAAACTATTTAGGTTCAATATGCATACCAAATAAATATTTCTGGTATGCCTTACAGCACACACACACAATTAATTTCTTATCAGGACATGTGATTGAAAATGCCATTTATCATAAATAGAACAAAAATGATGAAACGCCTCTGAAAATTAAGCACTCTATTACACTTCCTTTACTGAGTTGTCTGACTACCCAAAAACTATGTTCACAAGGCAAAAACATTCCCTTTCAACTACTACTCAATACCAGGTTGCAGTGTATTCAGTACAAAGTCTGTACTAAAAAATTGTGCGTGGCAACTCACTTTCTGTTTTGATTGTTTCAAAAATAACCACTAGTATTACCCAATGCAATGACGTAGAAGAATTAACACAGGACAATACTAGTCTAGTTCAGTTAGCAGCTCAGGAGTTGGAACAGCTAAGTGGGGGGAGGGTAAGAATCCTTGTCACCTTTCAGGTGGAGGCCTCCAAAATGTCAGTGATACAAACGATAACTTCTGACATGGGTTCAGCATTGCAAACCTTGTGACTGCAACCCTCATTAGCAATCAAGTGTGGGAAGCGCATGCTAAGGTGAAGCGGGTGTTCACATCAGCCACCAGAAGTGGGACTAAGATTTAAAAGAAACATCCTCACTGCCCATGTCTAATGATGCAGTTAAATAGGGGGGGTTAGGACTGTTGCGTAGTTTCCCCAACTGCAGACAATCACAAACTAGTCTTGAAACACTGATCAGACTCTGCCTGTGCGCATCCCTCTCTGTGTGTGTGTGTCTGTGCGCATCCCTCTCTGTGTGTGTGTGTCTGTGCGCATCCCTCTCTGTGTGTGTGTGTCTGTGCGCATCCCTCTCTGTGTGTGTGTGTGTCTGTGCGCATCCCTCTCTGTGTGTGTGTGTCTGTGCGCATCCCTCTCTGTGTGTGTGTGTCTGTGCGCATCCCTCTCTGTGTGTGTGTGTCTGTGCGCCCCTCTCTGTGTGGTGTGTGTGTGCGCCCCTCTCTGTGTGGTGTGTGTGTGCGCCCCTCTCTGTGTGGTGTGTCTGTCGCATCCCTCTCTGTGTGTGTGTGTCTGTGCATCCCTCTCTGTGTGTGTGTGTCTGTGCATCCCTCTCTGTGTGTGTGTGTCTGTGCGCATCCCTCTCTGTGTGTGTGTGTCTGTGCGCATCCCTCTCTGTGTGTGTGTGTCTGTGCGCATCCCTCTCTGTGTGTGTGTGTCTGTGCATCCCTCTCTGTGTGTGTGTGTCTGTGCGCATCCCTCTCTGTGTGTGTGTGTCTGTGCGCATCCCTCTCTGTGTGTGTGTGTCTGTGCGCATCCCTCTCTGTGTGTGTGTGTCTGTGCGCATCCCTCTCTGTGTGTGTGTGTCTGTGCATCCCTCTCTGTGTGTGTGTGTCTGTGCGCATCCCTCTCTGTGTGTGTGTGTCTGTGCGCATCCCTCTCTGTGTGTGTGTGTGTCTGTGCGCATCCCTCTCTGTGTGTGTGTGTCTGTGCGCATCCCTCTCTGTGTGTGTGTCTGTGCGCATCCCTCTCTGTGTGTGTGTGTCTGTGCGCATCCCTCTCTGTGTGTGTGTGTGCGCATCCCTCTCTGTGTGTGTGTGTCTGTGCGCATCCCTCTCTGTGTGTGTGTGTCTGTGCGCATCCCTCTGTGTGTGTGTGTGTCTGTGCGCATCCCTCTCTGTGTGTGTGTGTCTGTGCGCATCCCTCTCTGTGTGTGTGTGTCTGTGCGCATCCCTCTCTGTGTGTGTGTGTGTCTGTGCATCCCTCTCTGTGTGTGTGTGTCTGTGCGCATCCCTCTCCTTGTGTGTGTGTGTCTGTGCGCATCCCTCTCTGTGTGTGTGTGTCTGTGCATCCCTCTCTGTGTGTGTGTGTCTGTGCATCCCTCTCTGTGTGTGTGTGTCTGTGCGCATCCCTCTCTGTGTGTGTGTGTCTGTGCGCATCCCTCTGTGTGTGTGTGTGTCTGTGCGCATCCCTCTGTGTGTGTGTGTGTGTGTGCGCGTCCCTCTCTGAGTGTGTGTGTGTGCATCCCTCTCTGTGTGTGTGTGTCTGTGCGCATCCCTCTCTGTGTGTGTGTGTCTGTGCGCATCCCTCTCTGTGTGTGTGTGTCTGTGCGCATCCCTCTCTGTGTGTGTGTGTCTGTGCGCATCCCTCTCTGTGTGTGTGTGTGTCTGTGCGCATCCCTCTCTGTGTGTGTGTGTGTCTGTGCGCATCCCTCTCTGTGTGTCTGTGTGTCTGTGTGTCTGTGTGTCTGTGTGTCTGTGTGTCTGTGTGTCTGTGTGTCTGTGTGTCTGTGTGTCTGTGTGTCTGTGCGTCTGTCGGTGTGCGTCTGTCGGTGTGCGTCTGTCGGTGTGTGTGTGTGTCTGTCGGTGTGTGTGTGTGTCTGTCGGTGTGTGTGTGTGTCTGTCGGTGTGTGTGTGTGTCTGTCGGTGTGTGTGTCTGTCGGTGTGTGTGTCTGTCGGTGTGTGTGTCTGTCGGTGTGTGTGTGTGTGTGTCTGTGTGTGTGTGTGTGTCGGTGTGTGTCTGTCGGTGTGTGTGTGTGTGTGTGTCGGGGTGTGTGTGTGTGTGTCGGGGTGTGTGTGTGTCTGTCTGTCGGTGTGTGTCTCTCTGTCGGTGCGTGTGCGTCTGTCGGTGCGTGTGTGTGTCTCTGTCGGTGCGTGTGTGTGTCTCTGTCGGTGCGTGTGTGTGTCTCTGTCGGTGCGTGTGTGTGGCTGCGTGCGTCTGTCGCTGCGTGTGCGTGCATCTGTCACTGCGTGTGCGTGCGTCGGTCGCTGCGTGTTGGGGGGCTAGATTAAGACCTTCAGGGGACTATCACAGCCTACCAAAGAAACAGCAGAAAAGTTGCAAAGGCCACAGATCACTCATGCTTGACAGGTCTACCACAGCTAGCTCTGCTTTGCTTCTGCCCCTGGATAGTGTCTACAGCATCTCTGCCTCCACTCGAGGAACAAACTGGTTCAAAGGCAGACTGGAAGGTAAGGAGGCAAAAATGGCCTAGAAAAATATATCCATTAGGAACAAGTTTCAATTACTCTTCAGTTTTAAGCATAATTAAGAAAGCAGTACATACAGAGATAGACAGGGGCAAGTCGGGCCAAACGAGACATGGCATCTGCAGCTTCCACTTGTCCCCAGTCTCTCAGCAAGATGTAAAATATATTGTTCTTTGATCCAGAACCAAGCGTTCCTTTATCCATACTGCCACACATCAGCTCACTGTTATGGATCACAACATCTGAAAGACAAAAAAAAAAAAGTATACATCTATTCCTCTACCAGAAAACTCTGGCTTCTTAAACAATCATGTTACTAATCAGCATTCTAATTTGTAGATGTATTTACCATATACTTACTAGTGATACCTCATTAATAGACGCTATAAACATCTTTGAGGTCCCCTTCCTTGCTTCCCTCACCCTTCCCATTACTCAAAAAAAAAATAAACACAATGGCGCTACAGTTGAAAATGTCATACTATTACCTCAAGGCATGAATAAGGTTCATTACTGTGCACAATTCTAGTTGACTAGTACACATTTCATAGACAAGGGACAGGAACACAGCACACTATCTTACTTGAACAGAAAGTAGAAACAAGCCTTCTTAAACCACAAATCTTGCATGATTCAGTTAATACACAAGTGTTAAATGCAACTCTAACTTACAGGAAAGCAATTCTATAAAATCTCCTCAGTTGACAAGATCTTGACAAAAGTAGCATGTTTGCTCACTGTATCTGATGACCTAGGAGGAAGTAGTAAGTGCAACAATTTCATGTTTGATATCCTCAGTTCAACATCACCATCAACTCCTTTTTCCCATTTTCTACATGGGGTTGGGGTGTTTCAACTGTCGCCATGTCTCTCAATTCAGTGCTACTCCCAACCTTCTTAGACAGTCATGCCTGACTGCTGCAGGTCTCTCTCACAATCTGTCTCTTTGTTGCATGCCCTCGTTTCCTCTTGCTTACAGTCTTGTCCCAAATCTTCCTCACCAAATTGCCTTCTGCTTTCATGCACATGTGCCTGAACCACCACTTTGATCTTCTCTACACTTGGCGCTACTGAGGCTTCTGCTCTTATGTCCTCATTTCTGTGCATCACAGTGTGCATCCTACCACCTGTCTCAGGCACTTCATCTCTATCACTTTTAGCTACCCCAACTGCTCTGCCTTCACTGTTATGGTTTTCTGTACTATTTAGTAGTACTGGCTGCACCACAGTCCTCAATTCAAACTTTTGGATTCTCTTTTTACTGCCAGTATTTAGGGGTGCATACATCTCCATGCCATGATGTCACACCATGTGAAAAAAGCACCCTTTATTCCAGCATCATTCACTTTGACCCCAATTCTCTGTCAACAAAACCTGTGAGGAAGCAAACAGAAATATGTTCAGTTATGCTAACCTGATGTTACACAGAGCTCTAGCGAAAATTGAAGGCATCCAGACAGAGTGAGATGCCATGAAGGTAATCACTCACTGCAGAAAGTTTCCTACATCAAAACTTGTATGGTGACTGCATTTGGGTTCGGTCTGAACTGGGAGGCCTTAGGCAGTGAGAAGACTACAGTGAAAATGTAAACCTTCAAAAAAGGCCTTCAGCCAGAGGAAGGCCAACAGTTAACAGGTCAAGAAACAGAGTCTTGAAGCAAAGACTTGCAGATCAAGTTCAGCTCCTGCAATCATACCACAAGCAATAATGCCCGATGAAGATCTGACCCGATAACTAAGCAGCCATGACACAGCATTCCAAAATGGAAACACTTGAAAGCAGTCAAACCACTGGCCAAGTGATCTCTGACAACATTTTCCAGTGAGAGTTAATATGCAACGGCAAAAGGCAATGACGTTAGTAATACACCTAGAAAATGTTTGCTCATTCATGCCCCCCAGAGCAAAGGAAGCAAACAGCAGGTTTCCTAGATTAAAACACTAACAGGTAAAACCTGAGCTGGCTGAGCACATACTAGGTATAAAGGTCTTTGAAAGCAGCACACTAAATTTACGACAGTTATACAAAAAAAAAAAAAACTTATAGAAGGGAATGAGGGCTGGACTCTGAAGGACAATGGATTCTTGTGGAATGGTCCCTACTGATTAGGGCTTGGACCTCCGAGATGCGGTGACTGCTACATGACAGCAACCATAAATCTCATCTTTCCAAAGATGAGCTTCAGACCTGCCAAACCAACCATTTATAATGATAATCAGGCTTGCCTGTCTCCTTTAAGTGCATGCCCAAAGGAGGAAAAGATTTAACCCCCTAGGACTTCCAAAATGGTTGCACACTGAGTAACGCTTAATTTCAACTACCCCAGTGTGAAAACAGAAACTTAGAAGACAGAACCAGTGAATTTGTCTTTTTGGGTACATTTCAGTTACTGGCTTTAAAAAGCACTGCCTTGGCACCAAAGGAGAAATTCAGAGAACCTGAAAAAAAATCGCTCACAAAAGATGAGGAGAAAACAATGGCTGAAAGAAACTTGCCGCAGTTCAAGCTCCAGCTTGTGTGTCAGACATGGTTTCCCAGTAATCTAGAGGAAAAAAATAAATCAAATGTGCTCAGAGCAGATTAAAATAAATGAAACACTGAAGGAGTATGTCAACTCAAATAACAAAAGGATGGAAAATGAAAGAAGCTGTTTAGCTATTCTGACGAACTGATAAAAATGCATAAAACTACTAGCTGAAGTGAAGAGAACTGGCAGAATAGGAGACTGCTCAAGAAGAATTTTTTTTTTTAAATGGTACAGGTAGAGGACAGACACGCATGGAAAACCTGAGATTTTTTGCTGTACCAGAGAAACTGGAAGGAATAGACTACATTAATTTTATGAAAGCACAAGTAAGCAACTGTACGCTTCTACAGCAGTATTTCTTTAAGGGCACATACTGGTGTTGTGTCTTTCGGCTTTTCCCGGTTAGGGGTCGCCACAGCAGAACTCCGGTCCACTAATGATTGGCAGTAGATTTTTTACATGCCGAGTTGCCAGCCCTGATGCACAACCTTCAACGAAGGTATGCCCATTCACGTATGTCTCCACACAGAAGACGCTTTAGCTGAGAATCGAACAGGACAACGTGTAACTGTGAGGTGACAACGCTATCGCAGCACCACCACCGCAGTTCCAAACCTGCTCATGAGAAAGCAGCCAAGACCTGTAACTGTAAAGTTATAATCACACCAGCAGAAAGAGTTGATCCCAACAAAGCTGTGGCAGAAAGGCAAAGTATTAAAAGCTGGATACAGTAGTGTGTGGAAAATGACTATTCACTGTACTCCAGGCAAAAGAAAAGCAAATTTATCCCAGCAATCAGTTAATGTCAAGAGGCAGGTGTGAAATTAAAGCTGCTGAATCCAGCTGTCTAAATAAATATTTTTCCTGGAGGAACAAAGTCATTTTTGATGCAAAAAGGATTTAGGAAGAAACAGTAAAGTTTATCTAACAAAAAGTAGCCATCAAACAAAAGGGAGCTCTGTTTTTCAGTCTACCAATAAAGCACATAGAAAAACATTTGCTAGTGAAATCTTTTCCAATGTTACAAATGAAAATGCTTGAGAAAGGAAAAAGCACAGGTGTTGACAAGAACCGTGAGTACCTTGGACTTGAACCAAAGTCTGGGGTTCAAAGATGGAGATGACAAGGATAAAGACCAGCAACACTGAAATTAATGTGAGATTAGAAAGCAACAATCAAATCTGTGAAATATCACTGTACAAGAAAACGTGGAAAGTCTGGACTTTTGCTGACTTTGTTAATCTTGTGATTTAAAGCATATGCCCCATTTCATGTCATTAATGTTTGAAGGAAAATAAGGGGAAGGGAAGAAATAAGAAGGAAAACATCAACTGTAAATAAAACAACTTTTGTTTTTAACAGCATTTGTACAAAACACTGATATAAACTGCATGTTATACAGTAAAGCATTTTCAGTTTTTGTGTATGATAAATAAAATAAACAAGTGCCTTTTTCTTTTTTAGTTTTTAGAAATGTAGGCATTACAATATAAAAAGAGAAGAAAGACTGGACAAAAGCATGTTTACGTTAATATGCTGTATTCTTAAGTTGCTGAGGTAGGGAAAGGGATGCAACAGTGCACAGATCATAATATACAGAAAGTTAATATTTTTCTTACTTTTGCTTACATAAATGTCTAGATCAAGGCCCTTGTAATCTAAAATATTTTAGTGAAAACAAGTACACAAGAGAACACTGAACGTAATGGGTGGGTTTCCTTTAGCAAATAAATGTTCAGTGTCAGCTGAAGGCTGCAGCTGTGGGCACCTGTACATTTTAAGTTGCAATGGAGACAAGCTGAATACAGCAGCAGGCAAAAAAGCCAGAGCACTTTTTCAAGACTAAAAATGAATGTTTTCTGAAAGCATACAAGCTGTTTTTCACATCTGAGGAATAAAAAAGACAAGAACAGAGCAATTAATGTAATTATTAGCACAAGTGATATCATAATGCAGTTCTATATCACGTTGCCAAAATGCAATTCCGGCGAACACCTATACATAGACACCTAATCAGCAAAGCGATTCACTGAATTTAATAAGGGCAAGGAAATACTTGCCCACAGCACAAAGTACCAACAGCTACGTGGAATCGAACCCACCTAATGGGCATGTTGCACCCCACCCCCCCCCAACTATATATACCAACTCTAAGATCACACTACAGTGGAGAAAAGGGCAAAGTTCTGTTGTTGGCCAACTAAGTCTTTGCCCTTATTAAATTCAGCGAATCTCTTTGCTGATTAGGTGTCGATGTATAGGTGTTCACAGGAATTGCACTTTGGTGACATAATATAACCTCATAATGCCCATGTGTGCAGCTGTCAATTTCGGACAACTGTTTCTATAAGGAGAGTTAAACTTAATTTGAAGATGTATATGGTTGTGCGTATTTCTTTAAGTTAATAGGCTCTGGTGGGGTGTTTGTTTTTCCCATCTGAAGGTTTTCATTAAAAAAGAAAGTGTTTTAAAATGTGAGATATGTCCAAAAGTAGATTACAAGAAATAACTGTATAAAAGATCGACCTGCCAAACATTAATGGTTGCATATAACAAATACTGGAAACAGACATTTAAAAAAGCTGCCATGTACAATAGGTGGAAATATCTTTTTACCACAATGGCTACACTATCAATATTATTTTGTAACATGAATGGTCTCACAGCTACAGACAAAAAGGAGAGAGTATTGAATTAGATTAAAAATGCAGAGTGTAAACAGCAATGCTATGAGAGAAGTCTGGAAAGAAGTGAGCATGTGAAAAGGAAAGGATTTCAGGATGGATATTCAGCAGAGTATCAAGCACAAAGGAAAAGGGGAATACTTATTAATTCCCAGAGGAGCTACAATAGTGGTAGAAAAGGGGAAAAAATAATGGCAGATTGTGGTAGTAACAGGCAGCTGGCAAGGGAGGAGGTTATGTTGGTATGTATTTACATTCCACTTAAAACTATTATAGAGCTTAAGAAAATTTTGGGAGAAATTATCAGCTTTCAGGAGGGAATATTGCTTATAGATAGGGACTAGAACTTGACTTGCAACAGTGAAAGTATTTAGTATATAGAAAGTTATAAAAAATATTTGGTATGGAAGATGTGAATTCAACAGAAGGAACTCAGTGTTTACATATTATTCCTCAAGGTACATTAACTGGGCTAGACTAGACAGGGTCCTGATTGAGGGATGAAAAGTCAGCAAGTAAAAGAGAGTAGTAGTGCGGAAACTGAACTCATCCTCAAGTCTTGGTGAGGACCTTCACGAGGTGGACCCTGTTTTCACAAAATCTCACCAAGCCGACACTGATATATAGACTATTTATACAGCATATATCATGGACAGAAGTAGGTCAAAAATGAAAAAAAGATAGCTGGGTACACAAGACCCAAGATAAAAAAAAAGTGCCCAATCCTTGTTGGCGCACTGCTGCCAAGACTGGAAAAAATGACAGTGTATAAGCCTCAAAATACAGAAACATTCCTACAGTGGGGCCAGGTCAGGCCCAAGGGGGAGGATGGACCCCTGTTGTAGATGGTAGTAGCAGTTCACAAAAGTCACGAAGGCCAAAGAAGAGCCATATAGATGATAGAGAGGACTACTGAGGATAAGAAAAGAAATTATGTATTGTTACTGTTATACAAAAAGCCCAGAATTTCCAGACACAAGATGTACAAAAAGAGTAAGTAAGAAATTAGAGGAAAGAAAAATACTTCTACAAGAAAATGTCAGAAGCTTCAAATAAAAATTTGTGGTCATTAATACAACAGATTTGCGAAAAACAGTATATAGATCAAGAAACTTTGATCTGTTTGGAAAAATAAGCATCTGAGGAAATACAAAAATATAAACATAACCTAGAGATTTTTCAAAAGTATAAAAATGAAATATGGACATGGGAAAGAGACATAGCGAGATTTGATATGGTGCAATACATATGCAAAGGTGAAAGCCAAATTAATCAACATAAATAAGGCAGCCCCAATGACATTCTAAGAATAATGCAGATAAAGGTATCCAGACATGGAAAATTTCACAATAAAAAAAATATCACAAAGAGGGAATGAAGAACAGAAGATTAGCAGAGGAGAAGCTAAAAATATAAGATGCATTTATGGTGTGCCTGCAAACTGAAAGGTTTGATGTAGAAGATGCAAGACCGGTTACAATACAGAATGATGGACCAAGCCCCCAAACTAAGGAGAAACAGGAAGATCAGGAGACATCTGAAGAAGAAATATGGACAAGGGAATGGAAAACAGATTTCATATGGTGTAACATCTATGCAAAGGAGAACGCAAAACTAATCAATACAAAAAAAGCAGCACCAAAGATATCTGAAGACAAATACAGGCAAAGCAAGCCAGACATGGAAAACCTTACAATACAAAAAATAAGACGACAAAGAGGAAAAGTAGAAAAAGAGATCAGTAATGGAGAAGTTAAATAGAAACTGAGGTTATGGAGTGCCTGCAAAGGAAAGGATTCACTGTAGAAAATGTAATTCAGAAAGCACCACAACAGGATAAAGCAATGGAAAAGTATAGTTGTGTACACTTACCATAAATGTAGATGTTCGAGTGTCTTCACTGTTGCAGTCATGACTGCAGGGTTCTCCCCTGCCGGCAGGCAGTCCTCGGTCGGCCAGAATCCCAAAGTCTGGGTCCGGCGTCGGCTGCTCAGCCATGCTCCCTGACGTCAGAGCGTCAGGAGTACAAAGCTGACAGCCGACGCCATGTTCTCCAGTTTTTCTTACCCCAGATGTCAGGAGTCCCAAAATGAGAAAGGTCCCATATCCTTTGCAAATACACCTCAGAAGAATGGTGAAAAACGGAACCACACAAAAGTAAAAATAAGAGGGGACAGGAGGGAGGGAAACCCAGACTGCAACAATGAAGACACTCGAACATCTACATTTATGGTAAGTGTACACAACTGTACTATGTTCATTGTGTTTCACTGTTGCAGTCATGACTGTAGGGTAGAATCCCAAAGCAGAATGAAAGGGAGGTGGTCATAAAGTAGAAGGAGCGGCTAAAAGGCCCTGCAAGACTGCAGAAGCAAAGCCTGCCCTAGACTTAGAGTAGAGAGGTAGATTGTAGTGCTTTGAAAAAGTATGCACTGAACTCCAAGTTGCAGCATCCAAAATGTCTTTGGTAGGAACTCCCCTGAGGAAGGCAGCTAAAGTGGCAGCAGCTCTGGTGGAATGAGTCTGTATACTCCCTGGGATTTGCTTTCCATGGTGTGAATAACAAAATCTGATTCCATGAGCAATCCATTTAGAAATGGTCTGTTTGGAAATGGCTTTACTTGGGAACTTGAAGCACAAGAAACAAACAATTGCTCTGATTTTCTGATGTCCTTGGTTCTGTCCAGGTAAAAACGTAATTGTCTGTGTACATCCAAGGAATGTAAGATCCTTTCCCCTTTATTTTGAGAAGTGGGGAAAAAAGTTGGCAAGTGGATAGTTTGATTTAAAGCCACTTTGGAAACCACCTTAGGCATGAAGGTAGGATTAGTCCTCAAAGACACCCTGTCTTGATGAAAAATAATATAAGGTTCCACAGCCATAAGAGCTTGCAACTCTGAAACTCTCCTGGCAGAGGTCAGAGCTAACAGGATGGCTGTTTTCCAAGATAAAAACTTGATGTCAGAAGAGGCAGCAGGCTCAAAAGGAGGTAAGGTGAGCTTTTCCAAAACATAGTTGAGATCCCAAGCAGGAATGGGAGGAGATCTAGGAGGTCTTAAGTTCTTAGCTCCTCTGAGAAACTGTCTCATGAGCTGGTGGGAAAAGATTGGAGGGTCTGTATTATAATGAGCGGAAATAGCAGAGGCATGTATCTTAATGGAAGAGAAAGAGAGACCCTTATGTAAGAGATCTGTCAGGTAAAGTAAAATCAAAGGAATGTTAGGAAGAAGAGGATCAGAATCCTGAACCTGCATCCAGGAACAAAATCTTTTCCATATTCCTGCATAAGATTTTCTAGTGCTAGGACGTATGGCTTCTAAAATGACATCCATAACCTGCTTGGGTAGGAGAGAAGGAATCAAACACCCTGGATTAACCAGGCCGCCAGGCTGAGAGTTCTGACATGGGAGTGTATAACCTGACCCTGATGTTGGGACAGAAGGTTCGGAGTCTGTGGTAAAACCCAAGGGGGCTCCAGACATAGGTTTTTCAGAGTAGGGTACCAAAACTGTCGAGGCCAATTTGGGGCCAGCAAGATTATCATCTTGGGCTTGTCCTGTTTGATCTTTAATAATACCCATGGAAGAAGAGGAAGAGGCGGAAAGGCATATCCCGAGAGGTTACTCCAACTGAATGTGCATCCACTTTCCAAGCTTGTTCGTGGAAAGTCCTGGTGCAAAAATTCTGTAGTTGATGATTGAGATGGGATGCAAAGAGGTCTATGTGAGGACATCAAGAAAAATAAAAGAGCACAGCGTTGCGAGTCCGCAATCTTTGTTTAATGTTAAAAAATAATAAAACAAACAGGTTTTCCTTTGATCTGTGAATATAAAGGATTATACTGCACTACACATGCTTGCTGAAAATTGGGCACAGACTGCAATATTGTCTCTGTAGATTTTTGTTGAATGTTGTCCCCACCAGTGCCCAATAAAGGTACATAAATATTACCCCCCATTTATCTAGAACATCCATAAGTATAGGCTCAATGAAGTCACTTGGGTACCCTCTTTCTAGAAACATGTCCCTCAAATTTCCAAATTCTGCTATAACATCATCTCTCACAGTTGTCATCCTAGCAATTCTTATGGCTTGGCCCTTTATAATACCTTTTCTTCTGGTAAATAGGATGATGGCTAGTGTAATGCAAGTAATTATTACAAAATGTGTTTTTACGGTAGATTTTGGAGATGAAACCGTTGTGATCTTTAATAATCTTAGTATCTAAAAAATTAATTTCATGTTCATCAAACTGATGTGTAAACTTCAGATAATCTGTAGTTAGATTTAAATACTGAACAAATTCTATTATTTTTTCTTTACTTCCTTTCCATAAAATAAAAATATCATCCAAAATTCTGCCGTAGTAAGTGACATTAGTGGAAAACAACTCATTTTGGAAAACATAGTTGTGTTCCCAGCCCAACAGGACTAGGTTCGCATATAGGGGGGGGCGCAAGCTGCGCCCATAGCCACTCCCTTAAGCTGCTGAAAATGTTCACCTTCAAAAAATATTTAATTGTTTTCCAGTATAATACTCATTAGCTCACATATAAGCAAATTTTCATCGGTGGTCAAAGATGAATAATTGAAAAGCACCTCCTCAAATAGACACAAGCCTTCTGTTTTCGGAATACAGGAAAAAAGTTCCTGTACATCTATAGTGAGAAAAGAGGTATCCACTGACCATAAGTCTTTACTAATCTGTTCTAAAAAAATTCCATGAATCCTTTAGTAAATGAGGGAATTTATTCATAACGTGCTTTAGTTTCTTATCCACATAAACTGCTATATTATGGGTTTTGGAACCCGCAGCTGCTACAATAGGTTCTAAATGGTGGTTTCTTTAGACTTTTATGCACCTTAGGTATTCCAAAAATCACTGGAATTTTTGGATATTTGTTAAGCAGAAAATCATAGTCGTCACTGGAAATTCTCTTGTCCATTAAATATTCATAAAGATAACGGTCTATTCTGCTATATGAAATATGCATCTCATTTTTGGAACACAAAGAGTAGTTGTCTGTTATGAATAATATACTTTGCATGTCATTGATGTAATCTTCTGACCTATATAAAACAACTCCACCACCCTTGTCTGGAGTCATAATTCTTATACCCTTGTCATCCTTTAAATAGTTTAATAAACTTTTCTCATTATAAGTTAAATTGTTGAATAGTCTTCTTTTCTCTCCCCAAACTTTATATAAGTCGTCTTTTACTAACTTTTCATAAGCAGCAACCAGAGGATGCAAAGGAGGGTTAAAGGTGCTACTTCTCTTAAGAGTATCTTTTGACACAGCAATGGGGGACTTCCCTGAAAACAAAATGCTCAAATTCAATTTTCTTAAATATAACTGCAAATCAACCATTACTCCAGCTATGTCAGGTATTTTAGTTGGAACAGATTTAAAGCCCTTCGAAAACAAGGAAAAAAGATCTATTGTAATGGGAATATCAGAATAATTATATATATTAAAGCCATTGAAACTGAATTGGATATTATCTAGACATTTTATTTCAGTTCCAGGACCTTTCACTTGACATATTCCTAATTTTACTGCATTGTCCTGTTGTAAGTTTTGTACATACCCTGTCTGCGATTTGCTATTCTCTTTGAGCGTCTGGGAAGCGGAAAATCCTGAAAATCAACAGAATATTCAGGGTCTAGTTCCCCACTGCCCATTTCAAAATTGCAGTTATTATTGGGTGCTGCCCTGTTATTCCCAACACTTTTAGCATTTCCATATTCTCCTTCCTGAAAAACTAGATTTTCAGTAGGATATACTTTATGGGCTTGATACTGTTTGACATCCCTATCTAACTTTTTGGTTTTTTTCTTAAAGATATCATCACATTTTTGGTCTACCCTACTAATAACTTTATAATACAATTTTTCATACTGCTCAAACAGCAAATCAGTGACAATTTTTTCATTTAGTGCATTTACTTCATCACATAACCTAGTTTCCATTGCCTCATAAAAGGAAACAGTGTTATCTAATAGTTCCAAACCCCATTTATTGAACATGTCAGTATATATCTTGACAATATCAGCATCATAATATATTCCATAAGGAAATTTAAAAACTCTTAGTCCCTGTGGAACTATTTCTCTTTTGATACATTCATTTAAATAACACACTTCCATTTGGCACATTTTTAGTTTAAACAATTTCCTCTCAAAGATATAAACCATGTCTCTTAATGATTCAAAGTTGTATTGTCCAGTTTTCCTGTTAACAGATACTCCATTACTCCTTTGTGGACTTGCACCAGAAAAAACAAAATGCTTATGAAGTAGGTTACCAAAATGTTCATCATTTTTATAAGTTACAGCTTCTTTACAGTTGCATGACCCACAGTTTCTGTTAGAATTCGAAAATTCCTTTCTTCCAGTAACCTTGCTACTGGTGCACAAGTTGTTACCATTTAAAAACTTGCTATTTGTATTAGTATGAACAGTACCTTTAGGCAAACCTTCCTTGCGACAGGTTTTATTCATGTTAGGGAAGTCCACTGATGCAGGTTCAATGTCTCCTTCAAACTGCACCACACAATTACTTTAATGCCCATTACTACAACCAACAGGCTCCTGTACATCACTTAGTTCAATAAAACTGTTAGCGTTGCAAGGAGAACGCCTTCTCTCACCGCCATTATAAATTTGCGCTGCCGTGATGACGTCATCCGTTTTCTTAAAGCGGCAGGAGGAATTAGAACCATCAAAACGAAAAGCATTACCAGCAACAGCTCCATCACCCTTTTTAGAGCCATCCAAAGCAATATTACAGTCAAAATCTTTTTTACTAGGCTGTGTGAAAAGTTCTATAAGCCTAGTAAGCTCTCCCTTCAGTTCAGCCACATCCTTCTTCAAGGATATGATATCAGTCTGGCCTGAATCCACAATGGGAGAGAGACTAAACGATTCTGGGGACTCCATAGCAACCAGCACCAACAAGACCAGACAATATGAAAAAAAATGGTGCTATTAAGTGCTCACACCAAACCAAGAAAAATAAAAGAGCACAGCGTTGCGAGTCCACAATCTTTGTTTAATGTTAAAAAATAATAAAACAAACAGGTTTTCCTTTGATCTGTGAATATAAAGGATTATACTGCACTACACATGCTTGCTGAAAATTGGGCACAGACTGCAATATTGTCTCTGTAGGTTTTTGTTGAATGTTGTCCCCACCAGTACCCAATAAAGGTACATAAATATTACCCCCCATTTATCTAGAACATCCATAAGTATAGGCTCAATGAAGTCACTTGGGTACCCTCTTTCTAGAAACATGTCCCTCAAATTTCCAAATTCTGCTATAACATCATCTCTCTCAGTTGTCATCCTAGCAATTCTTATGGCTTGGCCCTTTATAATACTTTTCTTCTGGTAAATAGGGTGATGGCTAGTGCAATGCAAGTAATTATTACAAAATGTGTTTTTACGGTAGATTTTGGAGATGAAACCGTTGAGATCTTTAATAATCTTAGTATCTAAAAAATTAATTTCATGTTCATCAAACTGATGTGTAAACTTCAGATAATCTGTAGTTAGATTTAAATACTGAACAAATTCTATTATTTTTTATTATGTTATTATAATACTTATAATTACTTATTAAAGACTTATGGTCAGTGGATACCTCTTTTCTCACTACAGATGTACAGGAACTTTTTTCCTGTATTCCGAAAACAGAAGGCTTGTGTCTATTTGAGGAGGTGCTTTTCAATTATTCATCTTTGACCACCGATGAAAATTTGCTTATATGTGAGCTAATGAGTATTATACTGGAAAACAATTACATATTTTTTTGAAGGTGAACATTTTCAGCAGCTTAAGGGAGTGGCTATGGGCGCAGCTTGCGCCCCCCCTATATGCGAACCTAGTCCTGTTGGGCTGGGAACACAACTATGTTTTCCAAAATGAGTTGTTTTCCACTAATGTCACTTACTACGGCAGAAATGTGGATGATATTTTTATTTTATGGAAAGGAAGTAAAGAAAAAATAATAGAATTTGTTCAGTATTTAAATCTAACTACAGATTATCTGAAGTTTACACATCAGTTTGATGAACATGAAATTAATTTTTTAGATACTAAGATTATTAAAGATCACAACGGTTTCATCTCCAAAATCTACCGTAAAAACACATTTTGTAATAATTACTTGCATTACACTAGCCATCACCCTATTTACCAGAAGAAAAGTATTATAAAGGGCCAAGCCATAAGAATTGCTAGGATGACAACTGTGAGAGATGATGTTATAGCAGAATTTGGAAATTTGAGGGACATGTTTCTAGAAAGAGGGTACCCAAGTGACTTCATTGAGCCTATACTTATGGATGTTCTGGATAAATGGGGTAATATTTATGTACCTTTATTGGGCACTGGTGGGGGCAACATTCAACAAAAACCTACAGAGACAATATTGCAGTCTGTGCCCAATTTTCAGCAAGCATGTGTAGTGCAGTATAATCCTTTATATTCACAGATCAAAGGAAAACCTGTTTGTTTTATTATTTTTTAACATTAAACAAAGATTGCGGACTCGCAACGCTGTGCTCTTTTATTTTTCTTGGTTTGGTGTGAGCACTTATAGCACCATTTTTTTCATACTATGAGGACATCCCCAGACTGCTGTTATCATCCTGAATATTTTGGTGTCCAGCATCCACTCGTGTGGATCCGAAAGGTTTCTGCTCAGGCTGTCTGCCAGGAAGTTTTGCTTCCCTGGTAGAAACTGAGCTTGAAGGTCCAGATTGCAAGCTAGAGCTGTGTTCCATAGATCCATGGCTAGTCTGCAAATGGGGTAGGAATGAGATCCCCCTTGCTTGTTTATGTACCACATAACTGTGGTGTTGTCTGTCCGTATCAGTAGTTGTCCTGGTTGTAGAAGATTCCTGAAGGCCATTAGAACTTTCTGAACGGCTAACATTTCCTTTAAATTGATATGCAGGTGCTTCTGATCCTTTGTCCAAAGGCCCTGCAGACAGTTGCCCTGAAAATGGGCTCCCCATGCATAATCCGAGGCGTCCGTGGTTAGAATCTGAGTGGCAGGAGGCAAACAGAAGGGTTTTCCTTTGTTTAGAGTACATGCCTTGGACCACCAAAGGAATTCCTTTTGAAGACAAGGAAGGACGGAGATCAGTATGTCTAAACCGTGGCAATGCTGAGACCATACACTTTTTAGGTACGACTGTATTTTCCTCATGTGTAGTCTTGCATATGGTACGAGAAGGATGCAGGAGGCCATGTAACCCAAAGCCTGCAGGAATCTCCTTGCAGATAGCTGAGTTAAAGTTGCCAAGGTTTTGAAAGTTGAAGCCAGCTGAAACTGTTTTTCTTATGTCAGAAATGCCATCTGGGTTGTTGTGTTTAAAGAAGCGCCCAGAAAAATTATCTGTTGTGAGGGTGTCAAATTTGACTTTTTTATGTTTACAGTGAATCCCAGGAACTTGAGGAGATCCTGGACAAACAGTAGATGCTGGAGTAAGACCTCATTGCTGTCTCTGCCTGAATAAGACAGTCGTCCAGATAAGGGTAAATTTGAATTCCCTTGAGTCTGCAGTAAGCTACTACTGGAGCCAGGCATTTGGTGAAGACCCTGGGTGCAGTAGACAATCCAAAGGGCAGCGCAGAGAATTGAAAGTGCCTCGATCTGGCCTTGAACCTGAGGTATTTTCTGCGTTCCTGCCTGATGGGAATGTGTAAATATGCCTCCTTTAAATCCAAAGTTACTATCCATGCATTTTTGGACAGCATTGGAAGTAGCTGCTGTAGAGTAAGCATCTTGAATTTTGGAATCTCTAGAAAGGTGTTCAAGACTGACAGATCCAGAATGGGTCTCCATGAATTTTGCTTCCTGGGGACTAGAAAGAGCCTTGAGTAAAAACCTCGTCCCATCTCTGAAAGTGGAACTAGTTCTATGGCTTTCATAGCCAAAAGGGCTTCCACCTGGTTTAAGGCCTCTGTCCATTGATGTTTTGGAAGATCTGGCCATCCGCTTGGCCTTGGTAGGGTATGAAAATGGAATTTGTAAACTCTTGAAACCACATCCAGAACCCACTTGTCTTGGGTTATACGAGTCCAATTTCGGTGAAAAGTTTTCCTCCGAGAGGGGCTTCCAGGCAAGAAGTTCCTGCAGTCCAACAGAGGGAGTCATTGAGTTTGTTTCCTATGAGTTTGCGACCTGTCCTGTCCTCTCCTCCCCTAGTGGTGGAAGCAGTCCACTGTCTTGGTCTATAAGAGGCTTGTGTTTGAGGCCTTCCTCGGGAGCATCTGTATCTACCCCTCTGAGGCCTGTCTGAATTGGGAAAGGACCAATTTTTTGTAGACCAATTCCTGCTAAATCTGGGTGGCTGTACTTGTAAGAAATCTTTAACTGTTTGCATGGATTTCACCTTGTCCTCCATCTTTTTAATCACCTCTTCAGCTTTTGATCCAAACAAAACATTATGCTGAACAGGAGCATCCAATAATTTAGCTTTTACTTGTTCTGGCAAATTTTGTTCCTTTAACTATGCATGCCTTATAATTACTGTGCCAGAGGCAGCAGCCCTACAAGAAGCCTCCAAGGCATCAAATCCACAGTGTAAACCATGCTTCCCAACTTGTTCAGTGGCATGCATTAAGTCATGTTATTCCTTATCATCTGCACAGGCAGAAATGGAAGTAAGCTTTTGTTTTAAAACAGACAAGAGAAATTGCTGGTATTTCAGCATATGAAACTGACAGTTTAAAGCCCTAATAGATAAAGTAGCAGAAGTGTACACTTTTTTGCCCCATCTTTCTAAAGATCTAGAATCCTTCTCAGTGGGAATGGGGTTTTTAGCAGAAGCAGCCTTAACTCCCTTAGGACCCTGAGAAATGGTTTCAGGGTCAGCAGTAGGGTTCTTGTATAAAAACTGGTGGGAATCAGGAACCCTATAATATCTGTCTGGCTTAACAGGAGCAGGAGGAAAAGAGTCAGGGGTTAAGTTAGCCTCCGAAAAAGCATCATCCACAATATCCAAAATAGGAGGAATAGCCAGGGGTCTATGTTGGGGAAGAAGAAAATCCCTTAGTCTTTTCTTAGATTCCGAATACTCCTGTCCTTCCCAGTGTAAATGTTCCCTCATTTCATGCAAAGTTTCCCCAAAAGAGAAATCCTCAGGGGGAGAAGCTGAAGGAATGAATTCCTCAGCATCAGAATCCTCATAAGGAGGGAAAGAATATTCCGGGTCAGAAGAAGAAACTGAAGAAACAGAAGCCTGATCAGAGGAGTCATAATAAACTTCCTGCCTTGGCCTTTTATCTGGAGGGGGATGTGAACCCCTAATCATAGTAAGTAAATCCTCCGCCATCTTAAGTAACTGTTTCTGTGACTTGGCAGCCGGTTCAGAAGAGGCCTGTGCTGCAGTCTTTGATTTGGAAGGAGTCTTTGCCTTTATTAGAAGCTGAGTAGGCCTGAAAACCCCTTCGGAAGCCGGTACCTGCACAGCGGCTCCGGACCCATCTGAAGGAGCATTGTCCGAAGGTCCTGCAATAGAAATATTCAAAGGCCTAGTTGGCTCCTCGTGGGAGTCCGTTTCGGCCATCGGTTCCAAAATGGCCGACAGGGGCTGCAAAAGCGCCTCACTGACGACGGCCGAACCTGAAGCTGGCTCCGCTTGTGCAATATCGTCAGATTTGGACCTCGGAGGCCTGTCTTTGTCCTTGCGTCGTTTGTGAACTCCGGTAGCCGGAACCGTATCCGACATTTTGTAATTAAAACGCCTACCGAAGTAATGAAATGCAAAATCGTACCTTCGTTTAATTGTACGTTGATTGAATCTAGCACAAAACCGACAACTAGCTACGTCGTGGTCAGGGCCAAAGCAAGGAATACAGTAAGAATAAAAATCCTTATGAGGTATTTGCTTCCCACATGAAATACAATTATTAACTTTTTCTGACATCGGACTGGAGCAAGAAAAAAGTTTCCCCAACGGGGTACTTACTTTGAGTAGGAGAAGAAAGTTTTCGGACTGAAGTTTGTTCAGAAAAGATTGTCAGGAGTCAGCCGACCGGCACTTGCGAACTGCTATCACCGCACGGCAAGAAAGACTGGAGAACATGGCGTCGGCTGTCAGCTTTGTACTCCTGGCGCTCTGACGTCAGGGAACAAGGCTGAACAACCGATGCCGGACCCAGACTTTGGGATTCTGGTCAACCAAGGACTGCCTGCCGGCAGGGGAAAACCCTACAGTCATGACTGCAACAGTGAAACACGATGGACATCTCCAAATTAAGGGGAAACTAGTGGAACAGTAAAGCAAGTGGTAAGGTGCCATATGAAGATGTTTCGGAGCCTTCCACAGGTGACCAGTACAAACGTTCACTTGAAGCTGGACAGCAAGGTAAGAAACAGGAAACTATGGAAACTGTCGCAGTTAATGTTGATGAGCAACAGGCCAGTGAGTTCCCATATGACACAGCAACAGATGTCACAGGATGAAATTGAAGAGAATGTGGCACAGGAAGATGCAATAGAACTTTCTATAGAATGCCCGCAGGAAATGGAAAACAAAAAATGTGCCCTCAGTTTAGAAGAAAACGAGCTAACAAAAAAGAGTTGCTTGACTTAGAGAGAGAAATACTCCAGAAAGTCAATAAAACCCAAAAAGGTCAGAAGTTTGATCAAACAAATGAACACAGTAATTAGCACTATCCACTGAGATCCATGTGATATAACAGAAGTAAACAGGATACATTACTGTGCAGCTAAATTAAAGCAGATAAAGTTCTACCCACAAGAACACAGGGTAATGAGGGAGAGAAAGGGGAGAAATCTAATACCAACACGGAAGTACCGAATAGAGAAAATTATAAAGCAACTAAGACAAGAAGTGTCACGGTTAGAAAAGTGTAGAAGAGGGAACAGATCAACAAAAATACTTGGAAATATAGATGTGATAAAAGCAATGTGCAGTATTAGAACAGATCAGGACCTATCATGTACTATCACAAATAAACAAACTCTCAGCACAGGTGGAAAACTTAGAAGATACGCAGATAAATATAAAAGAAAAGTACAAAAAAAGAAGAAGTTATGTTCTTACCATAATGTTCCATGTGAGTTGTTCATCTCGCCTTTGTTCTTACACACGGGTTCGGAGCCGATCCCTCGGCTCCGAGTCGGCCACATTCCAAGCTCTGCGTCTAAGAGAAGCTCGAGGCACAGTCACTATCCCATGATCCTCTCATGCTAACCCTCACATCTAGTTTGCTATGAAAACCAGACAATAGAAGACATACCCGCCTACACATGCATACGTATCAATACCCATATACAGGTGTATACACAAAAGGTAAGGACAGATACACACATATATATATATACATTATACATGTCCGAATATGAACGCATACACAGAGGCAGGCAGTCCCGCAGGGACCATGAGAAAGGACGACCAGCCACCAGTCGTACCTGTTCTTCCAGAACACGGAGGGGGAAGGAGGGCGGGAATGTAAGAACAAAGGCGAGATGAACAACTCACATGGAACGTTATGGTAAGAACATAACTTCTTTATGTGAAGTTGTTCGATCTCGCCGTTTGTTCTTACACACGGGTAGCGTCCCTAGCACCCTAAACCCCGGATGGCTCATGGGAGAACATTCCTGAGCACAGTGGAACCAAAGGAAGCCCTGTCCACTTTGTAATGAGTAATAAATGTATGAGGTTTGGCCCAGGTAGCCGCTGCACAAATGGTATCTATCGGTAAGCGAGCAACATGGGCAAAGGAAGTAGAAACAGCTCTAGTAGAATGAGCTTTAGCTTTGAGTGGAGTAGACTGATTGGAAGATGAATAAACCAAGTTTATGCAGTCCGAAAGCCATTTGGATAACGTGATCTTTGTTACTGGAAGTCCTTTCTTGTTATCTGCATGAGAAACAAAAGTTGATCCGATTTCCTGAATTCTTTTGTTCTGACAAGATAAAATCTCAGCTGTCTGTGCACGTCCAATTTGTGTAACATGTATTCCCAATTTATTGGTATGGTGCCTGAAAAAAGTGGGAAGTTCTATGGACTGATTAAGATTAGATTCTGAGCAGACTTTTGGTAGAAAGGATGGATTAAGTAGTTAAGGATTGGAGTAAGGTGACCCTGTCCGGGTGAAAGATCAGATATGGGGGTCTAATTGATAGTGCCTGCAGCTCTGAGACTCTGTGAGCTGAAGTGATTGCAACAAGAAACAGGGTTTTCCAGGAAAGATATTTAAGTGGGCAAGACAAAGCTGGTTCAAAGGGTGATAACATGAGTTGGGATAGCATCAGATTTAAATTCCAAGGAAAAACCGGACTTCGAATGGGTGGTCGGAGATAAGTTCCCTTCATGAAAGCTCTACAAAGTCTGTGAGACATGATTGTAGCTCCCCTTTCACCCACATGAAAATAAGATATGGCAGCCAGTTGTACCCTTATGGTGGATGTTGAAGCCCCCTGATGAAAAAGAGTAGATAGAAAATCTAGAATCTTATAAATAGGAGCAACCAAGGGATCTATACCTTGTTTGGAAGCCCAACACACGAAGCATTTCCACTTGCTCTTGTACAACTTTCTAGTGGAGGTTTTGTGGGAAGAAATCAAAATATGTTGTACTGCTGGAGACAAAAGATCTGACATGGCTAAGCTGGGAAGTGGAGCAGCCATGCTGTCAATTTGAGGGACGAAAGAGAGGGGTGAAGAACTTCTGACGAGTGGGTCAGAAGGTCTGGCACTGGGTCCAGACTCCAAGGTTCTTCTATTTGGTGAGCTTGGAGGAAGGGGAGCCAGATTTGTTGAGGCCAGAACGGTGCTATCAAGATGATAGTCCTTTCCAGACCTTTGGCTTTCTGCAGAAATTTCGAGATTAGTGGAACCGGAGGGAAGACATATAGGAGACCCGGGGGCCAATCGTGCACAAGTGCATCCCTGGGGGTGCCCCCCAGAGGGGGAAGTAAGGCGAAATAGCTTCTGCATTTTGCATTCAAGGGGGATGCAAAAAGGTCGCAGCAAGGCTGGCCCCATCTGCGGAATATCCTTTCCACTACTTGACTTTTGAGGGACCACTCATGAGGCAACAGGATGGCTCTGCTCAGTCTGTCCGCTATTACGTTGGATGCCCCCGGGATGTGCGTTGCTTTGAGAAAGCGTCCGGTGGACACAGCCCATTGCCAGATTCTCAGGGCGCCTCTGCATAAGGGTTAAGACCTGGTTCCTCTTTGTTTATGTACCAGACCACCGACATGTTGTCTTGTACTCCATTTTCGACCACACGCCTTGAACAGTTCTTCCCTGAAAAAGCCCCCCCCCCACCCTATCAGGGAAGCGTCCGTGGTCACTGTGGCTATGGGGGGGGGACGAACGGGCGCCTATCGTAAGCTCGTGGCTGTTCATCCACCATCGAAGATCCCGCTTGCAAGACTCCGTGAGCAGGATATTGTGTGACAATGGTAGCCGTTGGTAAGACCACTGTGCGAAGAGTAGCCACTGGAGGATCCTCATGTGCATTCTCCCTAGGGGGACCGCGATAAGGGTAGCTGCCATCATGACTAAAACTTTCAAGACCTGTGAAGCGGTGACTCTTCTGTTTTGTAGAAGAGTAGAAATCTGTTCTCTCAAGGCTGAAACTCTTGTTTGGGGAAGCCTGATCAGAGTTAAGGTAGTGTCCAATTCCGCTCCTATGAATGACGCATGCTGTGAGGGCGACAAGGCAGATTTTTCGAAGTTCAGCGTTATGCCTAAACGGGAACAGAGATTGATGGTATAGTCCCTGGCTTGCAACAGGTGATGCCTGGTGGTGGCGGTAAGGAGCCGGTCGTCTAAGTATGGAAACACCCGGAATCCTAGTCGTCTCAGGTGGGACACCACTACTGCCATGCACTTGGTGAACACCCTGGGGGCTGAGGTGAGGCCAAAGGGCAGAGCTTGAAACTGAAAATGACTGGCTCCCAGCCGGAAGCGCAAGGTAATCTCTGGATGGCCTGGCCATTTTTATGTGGTAGTACGCATCCTTGAGATCTATAGAGCACATCCAATCGTTCGTTTGAAGAAACGTAAGGATCGATTGTAGCGTGACCATCCGGAATTTCTCCTTTACGAAGGTACTGAGTTTGCTGAGGTCCAGTATCAGCCTCCAGTCCCCTGTTTTCTTTGGAACTAAAAAGAACCTTGAGTAAGTTCCAGATCCTATTTGGTCCGCCGGGACTGGCTGGATGACTTTTTTCTAACAGCCTTTGTATTTCTATGGCTGCCTGATCCTGCAGAGTGGGTGGAACATCTGGGAATCTTTTTTGGGTGGGAGGATTGTTTAAGAGAGGGATGTTATATCCTCTGGTTATTATGCTTTTTACCCAGGAATCTGAAGTGAGATTTAGCCAGGCCTCTGGGTATAAAGCCAAGCGACCCCAGACTGCCTCCAGAGTAGGACAGCCGGGCTTCCCAGGGACGCTATCCCTGTCGCCCTGGTTCTGCGGACCCCCCTCTGCCGCCTGGGTGGCATCTTCCATTCCTTCCCCCTCCTCTGCCTCTGGAGGGGGTTTCACTAGGTGTGGATTGGATAGCTCCCTGAGTCTTCCGGAACCACATTTTTCCACCTCTTTGCCCTTTGGGATATGGTCTAGAAAAGGCGGAAAAACGGACCCCTACAGCAGACAGGGTCTTTCCTTCTTGCTCACACCTAGTGTGAGTCTCCCTCACTTTGGGCCCAAACAAGGAGGAGCCATCAAAGGGGGCATTAATAAAGAAAGACTTGAAGGCTTCCGCAAAGGAGCATAGGCGCATCCAGGATTGTCTCCTCAGAGCGATCGCTGAAGCTGCAGGCCTACTCGATCCTTCAGCTGCATACGAAATGAGCCACATGGATGAGTTACTGTGCTGTCACCTTGTCTGAGACAGCAGCATCTGTGGCACCCTGTAGAGTATCTCCCAATTCCTTGAGGAGATCTCTCTATAGACGGATAAAATGAGTGAGATAGTTCAGCGATCGCATGTAAAAAGTCGCTGAACTAAAAATGCACTTCCCGTACCTGTCCATCGTCCTAGAGTCTTTGTTAGGAGGATGAACAGAGGAAGATTCTTCAGACATTTCTTTCTTGGTGGCTGCCACCACCACCATAGCATCAACTGGGACTCCCTTGGTGAGATGCACTTTATCCTGGGGAGCAGTGATGTACTTATTGGGCCTCCGAGGGATTGGTTCCAAAGTGTCAGGGGACTTCCAAGCCCTTCGAGCTATTAAATCCATTAACTCGTCGAAGGGCGGAGTTACCCAGGAGGTGGAAGGTTGAGCCCCAAAAGCCTTCAGCAACACCGACTCGTCCTCAGTGGGGGCAAGTGACTGCCAGTCACCCCTCTGAGAATTTCCAGGATGTCGGCAAACGAGACATCCAAGGAGGAGGACCGTGGGGACCCCTCTGACTCATCCAAGTCGGTGTCCGATGTCAATGATTCCTGTGGGGAATCAAGGTGCCTCCTCTTGCACAACCTCTTCCTCGGGACTTCATCAGAGGGGGCATCTGGTGAAGCTTCCGAGGAGCAGGCTTCACCCTCTGGGGCTGACTGAGGCTTTGGGTCTCTATGCTTGGTGGGAACCAGTGGTGCAGAGACAGAACTCGTACCTTTCGGGGAGGGGGAAGAGGAATCTGAAGATGTGAACGTCTTACCAGACAAAACCTTCCTCATGGCCTCGAAGGCACCGGAGCCCCGGGCCGAGGACTCCACCGGTTCCGAAAAAGACGGTAGCCTCCCTGGGCCCAGAACCACAGGCTCCGATCCAGAGGACGGAGACGAACTAATCTGCGCCGAGGCACCGAGGGGAAGAGTCGGAACTGAAACTTCGGTTCGACTCTCCCCCCCGGAACAGAGGAGAGACTGTCGGCTCCAAGACCCCTCGATGGGTATTGAGGGTGTCGAGGTCAGTGGAGCCGAAAGCACTAAAGGCTTCGGCTCCGAGGGATCAACAATCATCAGATCCTCGACTCCCAACTCAGATGACTCGATGGGTCTCGAAGGAGGATCTATGGATGGAACAGGAAGGGCTTCAAGCTTCGAAACCAGTTGGGACGAAACCGCAAATAGTTTGGATAAGGCCGTGTTCTCCATCAGTTTCTGCATCACTCGATCCACATCGGTGTCTGACAGTGCTCTGGAGGAACGGGTCGAAGAGGTCACCGAGCGAAGGATCAATAAAGGGAGCACCTCTGACACCGGCTCCAAGACCTGGATCTCACCCCGAGGCAGCAGCTCGGTGCTCGGCTCCAAGGTCTGCGGAGCCGGCGACCGAATCTTAACAGAGGTACTCTGAGCCGATGACCTGGGCTCCGATACCTTCGAAGACTTCGACCCCTTCGAAGACTTAGATGACTGGTCTGCCCTCTCCAATGCCTCCTGAAACTCCGGCTTCAGGAGACCCCTCTCAATAAGTTTCCTGCGTCTTTCCATCATAACTCTGCCACTAAACAAGTGGCAGATGGAGCAGTCCTCCTGAAGATGGAGAGGGCCTAGGCAGTGGATGCAGGAAACGTGGTTGCCTTATGGACATTTTCTGCCCACACGGGCAACGTTTGAAACCAGACTTGGCTTTCTCCGACATACTGAATAACAAAAAATACAGTTGTAATACTAATATGTAAATATATGCACAATAACTAACCTGAACAACACACAGGTAAAAATTTGTTAACAAGAATTTAACTAGTAAACTTCACACAGAAAATTCTGACAGAGCCCTGACAGAAAGATATTGGCTTAAGGCCTAGGAGCAGCCGCTCCCAAAAATTCTTAAACACTACTTTTACACTATTTTAAACAACACATGCACAACTACTACTAACTAATAATAATAATAACAACTCTAAATATTTGCAGCGGCAAACTAGACCTGAGGGTTAGCAGGAGAGGATCATGGGACAGGGACTGTGCCTCGAGCTTCTCTTAGACGCAGAGCTTGGAATGTGGCCGACTCAGAGTCGAGGGATCGGCTCCGAACCCGTGTGTAAGAACAAACGGCGAGAGCGAACAACTTCACATTAAGCAATTTATTGATCATCCAAAAATTTTTTTTAGAGAGGATTGGGAAACAAGATAAAAGGAATTGAAAGACCTGCCAAAAAAGGGGAAGTAGATACATTTTGGAAAACTATCTATGAAGATCCTATGGAACATAAAGATGGTAAATGGACTGAAGTAAAATAAATAAGTTTAAAGGTACAGGATATGAAATGGGATGAAGTAACAGCCACAGAGACTGAAACAAAGTTAAGAAAAGCCTCTAACTGGAAAAACACTAACTGGAAAAACCCAAGGCCCAGATGCAGTACCTAACTGCTGGTTAAAAGTATTAACATATTTGCACAAAGATTTAGCCATGAGCAAGAACTATATATATGCGCACCCCGAACAGACAATACCTGGCTATCAACAGGAAAAACAATGCTCCTACTTAAGAGTGAACCTGCAAGCTACCCTAAAAATTATAGGCCAATAACTTGCCTTCTGATGACGTATAAACTATACATTGGAATTGATGCCAACAGAGTTTATAGTCATTTAAAAGAAAACTCTATTATGGCAATGGAACAAAAGGGCAATAAAAGAAAGTCATATGGAACAAAGGATCATTTTGTTGTTAAATTCATAGTGGAGAACTGCAAAAGGGGAAGAATCTTAGTATGGCATGGACTGACCATAAGCAAGCATGTGATTAGTGTCCCACATTCATGGATAAAAGAATGCTTAAAAATGTATTAGATAAACCATATACTGCGACTACATTACAGTGACCATGAAATAGTGGCAGACCACTTTGCAATTAAGCCATGATAAAGAACAAATTATTACTCCAGGGATAAAATTCAAAGGGGGATATTCCAGGGTGACTGTCACCACTGCTATTCAGCTTTGTCCTTAACCCATTAAGCTGTCTACTTAACAGTTTAGGTAATGGCGATAATTTGGCTCCTAGAAAAAGTGTAAAGACTTACCTTCTCTTTGCTGACAGTTTAAAACTGTACAGATCATCAGATGAGGAACTGAAAGCAGAACTGCAAGTTGTCAAAACTTTCAGATGATACAAGAATGTCATTTGGTCTTGACAAATGTGCAAAAGCAACCTATAAAGCAGGAAAACTACAGCACCAAGAAAACATCAGTTTGGGACAATAATGTGATATAAAAGAACTTTAGCAAGAGTGACTGTATAAATATTTGAGAATTCAAGAAGGATCAACAATAAAGCATGAACAAATGTGAATAAAACTTAGTAAGGAATACTTTACAAGACTTAAGTTAATCCTGAAAACAGCATTGACATCTAGGAACAAAACCCAAGCTATAAACCAATTTGCTCTTCCTGTCCTAACTCACAGTTTTAGGTTCACAGGTAGGTACTAGGCTATCTGCCCGAAGGCATTTATAAGCCTAGCCGGAATGTGTTGGCTTTCGCCATCCCCTAAGATTAGTTCCCTGTGCCTCTGTCCAGCAGAGCCATTGAAGTGATCCCTGGGGTAAACTTTGTTTCCCATCCAAACGTCAAGATTTCTCTTGAAGAGGGTTAGCGAGGAGCTCTGCCTAATGTAGACTGGAATCTTGTTCCAGAGCATGGGAAGTCTCTGGGACAGGAATCTATCCCTCCAGCATGTCCTATTTATTGTTGTGGTGAGGTTTAGTTCTCTGCAGCGTGTAGCTCAAGGGGATAGGTTTTCTTTAGGTGGAGCATGTCCATCAATTGTGGGACAGACATGGCCTTGTATGTCAGGCAGAGATCACCTCTGAGTAGGCGGTATGCAACTGAGTACAGCTGGAGTTTCTTCAGTTGAGCTGCATAGGGCATCTGCTTGAAGCCAGTGATCCTCTTGGTGAGGTACTTCTGTGGTCTTTCCAGTTGTTGCAGGCGTCTTGTAAGGTACATCCCAAATGGGGCATTGTATTCTATGATGGGTCTGATGAGTGATGCGTAGAGGGGCCCAATAACCTCTTTCGATCTGGATGCAAACCCTTTTGTGATTAGGTGGGCCACATAGAAGTATTTTCTAACCACTTTGGCAATGTGATTATCAAAGGAGAGGTTACTATCTACTTGGGTCCCCAGATTCCTTATTACATCTTCCGTATTTAGGGGGCTACCACCTATGTGATAAGTTTGTGGGTACTTTGTTTTTTTCCAAAGGGGATGACTATGCACTTTTTGGCATTTAGCTTGAAGCCATGGTTTTGACACCAGGTCTCTGTCTCAGTGAGACCCTTTTGTAGGATGTCTGTCAGCCGGAGAGTCAATTATAGCCCCTAGTTTGCAGTTGTCTGCGAACTTGGTCAGCCAAAGTCCTCCTGTGCTTGCCTGTCCTCTGAAAAGTATATGCCGAACAGGAGGGGTCCTAGGACTGAGCCCTGTGGAATCCCACTTGTAACCGGTTTAGTCAGACCTAGCTCCAGCAACTCTTACCATGTGGGTTCTGTCCATGAGCCAGTTGGCAACCCATCTCGTGATGTAGGGATTTATGTTCAGGCTGGTGAGCTTGTCTATAATACCAGAGTGGGGAATGGTGTCGAGGTCTAGGTAGGCTGTGTGGACCACCTTTCCCTAGTCTATAGTCTTGGTAACTGTCTCAAAGAAGTCCACCAGGTTTAGGAGGCATGATCTGCCCTTAAAGTCGAACTGGGTAGGGTCCAGTATTTGGTGGTTCCCAGTGTCTCTTAAGATCCATGATGATGCGCTCCATAGCTTTGCAGACCAAGCTAGTCATGCTTATAGGGCGATAGTTCCCGGGGTCCATTGTGGATCCACCTTTGTGGAGTGGAATAACCGTTGCTGTGCGCCACTCTGTGTGCACATAGCCTGTGGCGAGGCCGAGTTTAAACAGTTGTTTAGGTGAGGGGTTAGTTCATCTTTGAGCTCGTGTAGGACGCAGCCTGAGGGACACCATCCGTTCCCCATTGATGCTGTGTTTTTGGCTTTGGAGAGGGCTGTTTTAACCTGAGTGTCTGTGATTTCAGGGGCACTACATTCTTCTGGTATAGTTATGGGCCCTTTTGGGGATGGGGGGGGGGGTGAAGTTTGCACTGAACCTGTCTGTATATTAGCTATATCAGTCGGTTCAGTGCATTTTGTGCCACTCTGCACCAACTCAGAGCAGATCTGAAAAATGCCACTTAGATTCTTGACATAGCTAAAGAATGCCTTGTGGTTATCTTTGGAGTCCATGGCAATTTTTCTTTCGAAGCTAGCCTTGGATGATTTTATGAGGGAACGTAGTTTCTTGCTGATACTGATCAGGGATGTCTTCCCTTCTTGAGATTTTACTCTTTTCTGTACTAGTTTCCTCCTCCTATTGTATAGCTTGTTTATGGCAGGAGTCCACCAGACTGGTTTCCTTTTCTTGAAGGTGCCCGTAGAGTGCATTAGTAAAGGATTTTGCAGCTTGGACAGCAATATCCTTTAGCATGGGGGCTTTGAAACTTCCCACCTCAGTCTTAAGTAACGTGAAGTTTGCTTTTGAAAAGGTTTTCACTGTGGTTTCTTTGACTGGGGGTGGTGGCGGAATGTGGATACCCAGAGTGATTAGTTTATGGGCAAGCTGGAGTGACTGACTGGCCCAAAACGTGTTGGATAGATTAGACATGAAAACAAGGATGCTTCATTTTCACCAAATGATTTATAAAAAATCATTCCATACCAAGATTATATATTATCTGTTCTGAAGGAGGGATAGGCCTCCTTGAAAATGATTACATGTATAGATCTGCAGTCGTGGGACTCCACACATCTGCTGATCTCACAAGACCCAAATGTAGTAAAAGTTTTGAAACATGAGCAGAATATATCTAAGATGACTTCCCTGCTTAGGCTAGCAAAAGCATATCAGCATCAAGCAGAAATGGAAATCAAACCACAAGTAAACTGAATGTGCCAAAAAACAAAAGAAAGAATATAAGGTGAAGGACCAGATGAGAAGGCAAGAAATGTGGAAAATGCATAACTATAGTTGCAAGTCTAGAAAACTTCTGGAAGAACCCCATATTGATCAGGAACGAAAGCAGGAATGGTTAAGGAGAGGCGACTTCAAACCAAGAGATTAGAGCTTAATATTGGCGGAATAAGGTAGTGGGCTACAAACACACTGGTTTACAAAGTTCATTGAATATGAGGGAGAAACAGACAAATATAAGTTTTGTAAAACAGAATTGGAAACCGTTGCACACCTCGTCGCTGGCTGCAACATACTAATGGCAGGAGAACTCTACAGTGAAAGGCATAATAATGTGGCAAGACTGTTGCACTGGGGATTGTGCAAACATTATGGTATTGAAGTGGCTGAAAAACACTAGAAACATGAGCTACAAAGTATCACAGAAAATGAAGTCTACATCACATGGGATCATGGGGATCATCCATTACCAACAGTTCAAGAGATAGATGCTAGAAAACCAGACCTAGTGGTCCAAGAAAGGAAGACAAAAATTGCCACACCCAGTGACTACAGTGTCTTGCGTAGAGAGAAAGAGAGACAAAGTCAAAATATCAGGATTTGCAGGCAGAAAATAAGAGCAATATAGAAGAAAAGTGCCCAGATAGTCCCAGAGGTAGATGAGGCTCAATAATTAACAGTCAAGATAGGAGATGAGAAAAAATTGTCAATCTACAGCAGCGTTTCCAAGAATAGATGGTATTCCTGTGGAAGTTTGGAAGCTAGGAGTGAAGAAATTAATACAGATCTGGAAGGTTTTGTTCAAGAGTATTTCAAAAAGGAGAGGAAGCACCAACATCCTGATAGAAAACTGTGGCGGGTGTAATATCTTAAGACGATTAAGACCAATCAAACCCAGGTTCTTGTATGCCCATTACGATTTTAAACCATGATTATAAGTGTTTATGCCTATAATGGCTAAAAAAAAAAAACGGTAAAGTTGATGGCATAATTAACAGATGTGGATCCGTGTGTTTTTGTGGAGAGGAGGCAAATATTTAACATTAAACAATGATGATCCAGAGGGAAGCAGAATGTAAGAAAAAAAATGCTGTTGTTGGGTCCTGATGCAGAGAAAGCATTCAGCAGGGTAAGCTGGGATTTTACGAGTTGGGCAATGAAACCTTTTTGCATCTCCTGATAAAATAAGGTTGATTAAGAGGATATACGAGAGATCTGAAGGGAATTTTAAAGTGTGGGGGATTTATCTGCAATAGGTTCTACCCAAGTAGGGAAACCAAGCAAGAGTGCCCTCTTTACCACTTGTTAATTGCTTGACAATTAGAACCACTGGAAAAGAAAATAAAGGATTAAAATTCAGGATATAATTAGTAGGGTAATCAAGAAAAGTTGGCTTTATTTGCAAATTATATTTTGTAACTGATAAAAACAAAAAAGGACAGATCAATGTTCAGGGACATTCCAAGACAGTTTCAAGTATTTTCAGGGTATAAAAATTAAAGCTAAAACCAAGGTTAAACCTATAAACTGTATACCCAACACATGAATTGTTCCAGCAATACCCATACTTATGAGGACATGATAAAAATGAAGTATTTAGGAGTATGGATTAAAAGGATTCTGCTATGGCAGCTAAGGATATGTGGGAAAAAGACTAAACAAAAGAAACTGAGAAACTTGAAGCTCTTGTTTATGGATAACCTTAGGGCTTTATGGACAGGAGGTGATAGGTGCTGACTGTGGAACTAAGGGTAAAACTTGGCTATGCTTGCAAGGGCCCTAGGGTCATTAGCCTAGTAACCCCCTATGATCCTCGGAAACCTTGTTCTGTATATTGTGCTTGAGTGAGACTTAAGGGAAGGCAGGAAATGAGCAATCTATGTAATCTTGGATTGATGATATTTACACAAAAAACATGTAACATATAATGGCTGTATCTAGGTAAATGTTATGGCTTGTTTTTCATATAAACAGGTTTGCCTGTGTCTTAAGTGATAATTCAATAGTGAGATTTTCTTACATTCTGCTTCTCGCCAGATAATGACTGTGATTAATGTCATCAAATGTTTGTCGACCCACCACAAAACCACACGGATCCATGCCTATCAAATTTGGCAATGACTCTCCCATTCTCTTACTGAATATTGACAAATACTTCACACCCATTTTACTTTAAACAATAACTACAAATAAGCAGTTGTGTTTGGGTAATACAACTACCACAGCTTTCTTCCAGATATTTAGCAAATTCTTCCCAACTTCCATGGGAATACAGTCTTTCTGGAGATCGATTATTCATCACCATTTTTTCTCATCTTTACTTATGTTGGCTACTGACCACTGAGGCTCATTTTCCTCTAACCTTGGCATAATTAAATATCCTTTAAATATTTTCATTTATGCCTTTTTTGATTTACCCATTCCTCTCTGCTTTATCTTTTCATAACATTGCCAAAAATCTCTACTAATTCTGTTTTATGCAGCAAAATGCACAGTACGTGAAGTTTTGTTATTTTGAGAAGACCAACACAGAGTTAAGGAAGCGTATGTATGAACATCATTATGCAGTGAAAATTAATAACTTAGAAAATGCGTAAGGTAAACACTGCACAGTTTGTTCAGGTTTTGAAAAAAAAAGTATTTTATGTTACAGATCATGTACCACTGAATTTCGATAGGGATAGCAATGAAGAGCTGGACTATAAGGAAATGGGATGACAAATGCTAAAACTTGCAAATTTTCCCTAAATTAAATGCAGGAGTCAATTATAAAAAGTGTTTTGAAAAGGAATGAGGTTGAACAAATGAACACAGATTTTTGTATATATGTTAATTATATGCAAATTGCCATGCGGCTGGTCATGTGTTAAGTAGTTTTACAGTGTTGTACTTTATTTAAAAGACCTGTGTAAGGGTCAAAAGCATTAAATAAAACTTTGTTTTTATCATCATCCGTTTACGGTGTTTTTACCACTCCCAGTGTAGAAAGTTTTTTTTTTTTTTTTTTTATTATTTTACCTTTGACTGCTACCCCTAGAAGAAGCAAGTTTTCAGATTCAGATTTGTTTTAATTAATCTCCAAATTTGAACAAACATATAATAAAACTGCCAGATTTGCAACAAATCAACTTTGCAAATCACAAAATTACATTAAAAACTGCAATGGCCTGAATCCCCGCATCAACTTCTATTTTCAAAGCTACAAATCGCACACTTCACTTCAAACAAATCTACTGCCTGCCTCTCCCTCTCCTCCCTAGTTTCCTTCTACACCCCCCACTAGATCTCTCAGAAGCTCTGACCAAATCCTCCTTGACATGTGCAAACCCAACAAAAACATCAGTAAGCTTTACAATTGCAATATATCTTTAGTCTGGAAAACTTCCTAATTCTATTAGAAACATCTCAAATACAAATAAACTCAAAAAGCAACTAAAACTGTTTCTTTTAAGCTCATGGATCTGTCAGTGCCAGGAGCCTACATGAACCCTCTCTCTCCAACCTTTTCTCACTTCCTTTATTCACTTCTCTTCTACTCGAATAACCTTATGGCTGCTTCTCTTTGAATCTCCTCTCTCTCACAATCTTAAGTATCCATACAACTAATATCATGGTAATTTATGTATGTAGCTCATCTTTTTTGTAGTTGCTATCTTATTGTCAATTGACTCCATTTTGCCTTATTTTTTTCCCATGCCTCATCTGTAAATATTAAACTGTACATATTTGTAATTGCCAGATTAAGATGACCTTTTTTTTTAATTTTTGCTCAACTTTTTGTGCATGTTCTATGTTTTACTTTTTATTTTTACTATACTGCACAACTTAAAATACATTTTATATGAATATTGTATGTAATTTCCTGGAGCCTTACTCCTTGGGTCTTCATTGAAAATGGGCTTCTAGCTCAATTGGGCCAATCTGGTTTACAGATCTCAAATTAAATAAATAAACTTAGATTATTCACAATTTTTTTCATCTCTTCCTAGCTTAGCTATTAACCACTGAGCCTTATATTTCTCTAACCTTAGCATAATTATGTCTTTAAATATTTTAATTTATGCTTTTTTGGTTTACCCATTCATCTCTGCTTTATATTTTCATACCATTTCGGAAATAATCTAATCATAATTCTGTAAGACTCTACAATGCTTCCTGGAAGAGGCTCCTTAAGTCTGATGACAACCTTTTCTACTTTGTTGCCTATGTTTTTGTGTTAAAAGTTTTTTTTACTGCTCAGGAATTGTCAAAAAAAAAAAGTTGCTTAACCTTTTTTCCCCCTTTAGCACTCTGCAATTGTACATATTCTTGCTCTGTGAGATTTCCTTTATTTTGCAATATGTTCATTTTTAATTCATACTTTTTCCCCTCATCTCTTTCACTCCTACTACCATGTTTTTAAACTCAATTTCCATTTTAGCCTGCTCACTTCCTCTCTCTTTTGAAATTTCTTTTGTCCCTAAATGACTCAAATCATGTTCACTACCCATTCCTTAAATTCCTCTATTTTTAGCATGCAAGTAGGACAATGCTAGTGCCTCATTTTTAACTTCCTTACCTTGCATCAATGTGGTGGTCAAAAGTCAGGCTGCTATTAACCTGGGTGCCCAAGTCGGCTAGGTCAAGGTAGGCAGTGTGCACCTTCTTCCCCTTGTCCATGGCTTTGGTGACTGTTTCAAAGAAGTCAACCAAGTTTAACAGGCATGACCTCCCTTTGACAAAACCAAGCTGTGTGGGGTCAAGCTTTTGGAGGTTGCCAACATCCTTGTTTATAAGGTCCATGATAATGAATTCCATGGCCTTGCAGATCCAGCTAGTTAGGCTAATGGGCCTATAAATGCCTGGGGTCAGTGGGTTTCCAACCTTTGTGTAGAAGGATGACAGTGACTGTCCTCCATTCGGCTGGGACAAAGCTCAGGCTTTGGTCGAATAACGTACCTAATGAAGCTGAGAGCTCATGCCAGAGTTCATGTAGGATACAGCCAGGGATGTTGTCAGGTCCCATGTAGACTGTATTTTTTGCCTTTGAGAGGACATTAAAGGATTATTGGTGAATCATCATTAACAGTTGCTCGATGTTTGTCAGTGCTTTCCATTGAACACACACTCCTGTGAAATATAATTTCTATCTAGTCTAGCCCAGTTATTGAATCTTAGAGAATATGTACATTTTGTTACTGTTAGTGGCGGCGCAGTGGTGCAGCGGTTAATGCTGTCGCCTCACAGCAAGAGGTTCTCTGGTTCGATTCTCAGCTGGGGTGCCTTCTGTGTGGAGTTTGCATGTTCTCCCTGCATTCGCGTGGGTTTCCTCCGGGTACTCCGGTTTCCTCCCACATTCTAAAGACATGTGTCTGGAGCATTTCTGCCCGGGCCTCTGCTGAAAACAGGATCTGTGGAACCTAGTCGGACTTTCCCGGTCAACAAATGTTAAATAAATAAAAATAAAATAAAATACTTCTGAATTCACAGCTTCCACATCAAATATTTTCATAAACCTCTTCAAAAATCTTCCGTTTGTTATATCCCCCACCCAGATACATCCTCACTACTACAAATCATGTTATAGTCCCCACCCACTGATAATATTTGCAAATGAAAGCCAATTATTTCTACCAAAATTATCTTAAGCTCCACAAAATCAGTTTTATGTTTAATATAAATACATGCCAGCACAATCCTCCTCCCTTGCCAACAAACACTGCCACAAATTTACCATTGTTCTCTCTTTCTACTCTATTACTGGTAGACCATCTAGAAATCAGTATTACTCCCTTTTTCCTTTGTCTGATATTCTGCTGAATGCCCACCCTGAAATCCTCTGTCATATTCAAATACCCACTTCTAGCCAAATGAGTCTCCTATAGCATTTCTAGTTGCACCCTACAATATTTAAATAATCAAATTCTATCCATTTTTGGTCTGCATATACAATGTCATTTTCATGCCACGATAAAATGAACAGAGTAGCCACTATGACAGAAAACTATTACTCCCACCTTTCAAAATGCATATTTCCAACTTTTAGCTTACATGGACACATTTGGCAGGTTGACTTATTATGCAGTTGGTTCTTCTCATCTCCTTTTGAACCGGTCACATTTTCAAAACTTGTTCTTTAATCAAATACTCAAACAAAACTAAGCAGTTTTTCAACAAACCCAGACTTTTTAACACCACACAAAAACTATGTACATAAAAAAGCGAAGTCTAGCTCTTGAGATAGAAGCAGTCCTACGATGATGGCTGCATTTGCAGGTATCACTGCTCACACCTGCACTAAATGCTGTTCTTTTCTTATCTCTAGTCTCCTCTCACGTGAAAAAAAACTGCATGTTTTCAGTAAACTTTGTGACCCAAGAAAGAGTGCACTGGCTACTACCAAACAAACAAACCAAACTAACCACTAATGTATTAAATGCACTGAAGTACCAAGACTGCTGGGGAGGGCACCTTACTTGTACAACTTTCACTTTCCACAGCACCAACCTTCACTTATTTTCTTTACTGAACAGCTTGCCAATGCACCTGTAAATGAAGTACACAGTAGCTTGTACAATTCACTCAGCAGACAGCTCAAACCTCTCAAGATTAACTGCTTCCACTTCAAACTGCTATCTCTGAGTAAATGCACCCCACCACACTCATCACATAGTCCCTCAAAACCTACACCAACACACACAAAGAAGCACAAAACACTAAAGGCAGAGGCGTGTCCATATTCATTAAGGATATCCACACCTCCAAGCTAGTTGCTCAGCATAATGCATCCGAGATTATCCAAATTCAACTCTGGGCAAGACAGCAATCCAGATTGTAGCTTGCTACAGATCCCTCCCCCCCACCATGCCTCAGGATTACCACTCCTCTTTTCTTGATACACTGGAAAATATTAGGGTACAACCTAACACCCTAATAATGGGTGGTTTCAACTACCCCACTATTAACTGGTACCAACTCTTTTGTTCAACGTTGTCTGGAATTCATAAATTCCAACTCCTTGGATCAACTTATCCACACCCCCACCAGGGGCAGCAATATCCTACACCTGGTCATCACCAATATGGGCGACCGGTGTTCCACACCAGAGGTCAATTCATCGTTGGTCAGATCAGACCACAAGCTAATCACTCTAGACATCCACATCCTGACCCACCCTCCATTAGGGAAACAACCGTAAAAAATTTCTCCAAAGCCAACTTCATGCTTCTTAAGACATAAGTGGCAAACTTCATGACACCCATGCAGATGGACAATAGAGGTACAACTGCTGAATCCTACACAAATGCACTTTACAAGCACTTACACGAGTGCATGGATCGTGCTATCCCTAACAGAACCAAGATGCTATCCTCCAAAAAAAGGCCAATTTGGTGGTCTTCTGCCATAAACTAAAGAAACTGTTGCAAAAAAGAGTAAAATCCCATGACTGGAGGAACTCCCTGGTCAGCATCAGTAAGAAGCTACGATCACTCAAAATCCTCCAAAGCTAGTTATTTATTTCACATTTGTTGACACGGGATAGTGCGACTGGATGCATGTCCATTTTCAGCGGAGGCCCGGGAGAAAAGCTCCAAGGGTAAGCAGATACAGCATTACATAATACCAGCATTACATATTACAAACAGACTATTTACAGTGATTGCATAAGTAAGCAAGTTAAACAAGTTCCACAGGTTAGAGTTAATCCAGAGCATAAATCGGGATTAAATTAAATTGCACAGTAAGATGATTAACAGATTTTTACACATTCTAGAGAGAGTTAGCCAGGCTTGATACATTGACATAGCCAGTTAAGTGCCAAATGTTGTTTGAGTCTAGCTTTAAATTGACCTAAAGTAGAAAGTAAGGTAATATCAGCTGGAAGGAGTTCCAGGGTCTACTTACAGAGTTTGCAAAGAGAGTGTGACCGGCTGTGTTATTAATTTTGCTAGTCTGAATTAGTAGTTTGTTAGAGGATCGAAGTGGTCTAGGATTGTTACAGGGGGTGATAATATTTTTAAGTGCAGGAGTATTGTCCGGATTACAGAGGATTTTATAGGCCATAATCAGTTGGCTATACTGGATTAGGCTGGGTAGTTCAAGCCACCCAAGCTGATTTAGACTGATGCAATTATGTGTCCTAAAAGGCAGCCCAGTGGCAAACCTGGCAATGTGGTTGTAGCAAATTGAGAGTTTGTTAAGAACAGTCTTGTTTAAATTCGAGAGTAGAGGGGATGCATCCAGAAGGGTTGAAAGAAGGTGAGAGCGAGCTATGGCAATTTTAGCTGGAGGGGTTAGGAAGGCTTTTATGAAAACAAAATCGCCACTTGATTCTAAAGACCACAAAGCATTCTATAGCTATGTCAAGAATCTCAATGGCAACACTCGGATCTGCTCTGAGTTACAGCACAATGGCACTAAATATACAGAACCAACTGATATTGCCAACATCCTGGCAGATAGGTTCAGTGCTAACTTTACACCCCTGTCACCCCCTAAAGGGCCAATCGCTATACTGGAAGAATGCAAAGTTCCTGTAATCACAGCTGCACAGGTAAAAACCTCACTCTCCAAAGCCAAGAACACAGCATCCATGGGAACGGACAATATTCCAGGCTGTCTTCTACACGAACTACAGAATGAACTGGCACCCCACCTAACTACAATGTTCAGTCATAGCCTCACCTCAGGCTTTGTGCCCATTGAATGGCGCACCACGACGGTTATCCAACTCCACAAAGGGGGAGTTATGACAGACCCTGGGAACTACCGCCCCATTAGCCTGACAAGCCTGGTCTGCAAGGCCATGGAACTCAAAGACATTGGAGTTCTCCACACAGTTCGGGTTTGTAAAAGGCAGATCATGTCTCCTAAACCTGATGGACTTCTTTGAAGCAGTCAAAGTCATAGATGATGGTAAGGTGGTTTACACAGCCTATCTAGATCTCACCAAGGCATTCAAGACCATCCCCCACTCTGGAATTATAGATAAACTCACTAAACTACGTATAAATCCCTATGTCATAAGATGGGTTGCCAACTGGCTTACTGACAGAACCCACACTGTGAAGGTAGCAGACTCCAAATCAGACTTCAGACCAGTGACAAGTGGAGTACCACAGGGTTCAGTCCTGGGTCCTCTCCTGTTTGGTATCTATTTCTCTGAAGTACAGGCTAACACAGAAGGTCTTTGGCTAACTAAGTTCACAGATGACTGCAAACTAGGAGCCATAATCGTAATTCCTAACGATGTGGACATCCTACAAAAGGGCCTCACAGACAGATGCCTGGTGTCAAAGCCATGACCTCTAGCTCAATGCCAAAAAATGCATAGTCATCCCCTTTGGTAAAAACTCTGTACCCATGAACTACCACATAGGTGGTAGTCTACTTAACACCTAAAGTGTAATAAGAGACCTTGGGACACAGGTGGACAGTAGTCTCTCCTTTGATAATCACATCGCCACAGTGGTCAGGAAATACTTCTACGTGGCACACCTCATCCCAAAAGGTTTCTCATCCAGAAAAAAAAGAGGTCATTGTTCCCCTCTACTCATCACTCATTAACACATTATAGGATACAACGCCCCTTTTAGTATGTACCTCACAAGACATCAACAACTGGAAAGGCCGCAGAAATACCTCACAAAGAGGATTACTGGTCTCAAACAGATGCCCATACAAAGAGAAAACAGTGGTTAGTGAATTTGTAGACGTATGAAGTAATCTTGTAAATTTCACTCAGAACACACTGGTCAGACCTCTTATGACTGCTTGCACCTACAGATCATCTCCCCTTGAAAGTCTTTACTATCAGAAAAATTAAAGACTTTGCAAAGGCACAAAATAACAGCAGTTTTTTATGCCTTTTATCATTCTTTCTTAGTTTTCAAGCCTATTTAATTAAAAAAAATACTTAAGTTTAAACTAATGACATTAACCCAGACAAACATGGGAAATTATTTAAAACCTACATGTAATGTAATGTTATCGATATACTTTTACACACCACCTCAGCAGGTCAAGATCACATTATTATATTCACTAAGTTGCTTCCGTCTCGCATTTCTTTCCTTGCTACAGCATACAGCCTGGATACATTTCAACTAAGAAAAAAAGTACTTTGTTTTAATATATTTAACATTGATAACAGTCACGGTCAAGATCCCACTCCTCACATTTAAAAAATCCCTGACTACATACTATACAAAACTACTTTATTACGTAACATGCAATTCACATAATTAAATATGTACAAAAATATTACTAACAAAAACTACTTTACTTATAGTCACATCTTTATTCCCTTCAGTGTCATTCTAAACATTCATGACAATGGGATATATGCTTTACAGTTAATCACCAGTCTAACACTATCAACAAAATTTAGTCTCTGCCACTTCTTTCAAAACCAGATTTTACATGTCTATTCTGATTTTCAAATTACATTGATTATTTATAATCTTCCCATTTATTCACCAATTTCACAAAGATGCTGGGCTTTTTCCTAATCATCTACATTCCAGCACCAATCTCTAGTTCAAGTCCACGTCCTGATTATTTTATTCAGCTCCTGTGCTTATTTCTGTCACTTAAGCATTTTTCTTTGGAACAATGAAAATGTTTTTACTGGCAAAGTCTGCCTGTGGACATCGTTATTGTCAGAAAAATGAGAAACTGTGTCCCTTCTGATTGTTGGCTCACGGTTTGCTGAATATTTTTTTTTTTATTTTCTCTAACATATTCTGCATTAAAAAATATCTTTGATCCACCAGGAAAAAAATATGTATACTCTGAATGGGAGTGTTGTGTTAGAATACTCATGGACTATGTGCAGAGACTAGATTATCAGTGGCAATACCCTATAAATCGGCTGAGGAAGGAGACATTTAGGAAATGGGCTCTAGAATTAGGTGTAAAGGGGGTAGAAGGGGCAACACAAATGAGTGCAGAGGAATTGGACACTCTTAAAAATGATATAAAAGTGAAGAAACAGGGCTACAGCAGTCAGTTTGGAATAGTTCCTAAAGAAAGGAAGCTCATCTGTCCAGGATCTAAAAGAATTACAATCAAAAGGGGGAGGAAGAACTGCAATAAAGGAAGGCAAAATGATGCAATTAAAGGAAATGCAATAAAGTTAAGATGAGAGGTTATAGAAGCATCAAACAGCAATGAAGAGCTTGTATTACTGCAATTCCCAGAGGGCAATGAGGGCACTGTTTCCCAAGCTCTGACAAGAGGTTGGCAGAAACATAGCAGGTACAACAGTGTCAAAACCAGGGGAGACCCCAGAAGTGTTCAGGGTAACTATGCTATTCTGTTTCAGTCAGAAATAAAAGGAGAGAAGCTGATCATATCAATTTCATAGCCATCTAAATACATTACAATTGCCAAAAATAAATAAATCTCAAAGTGAAGAGTTAAGATTAGTCAAAATGATACAACTGATGCAATAGGTAATCTGATCTCCAGGGCTGGATGGTTAGAAGTCTGGAAAGGTGGGGTAGAATAGAGAAGTGGGAAATATTAATGAACAAGAATGGATTGAAAAGCAGCCCACAGATTCATGGAAAAAAGGAGTTCTAGTAGTCATATGAAAGCTAAGTAGGGACGCTGAAACCCAAGGTTACCATAATCCATTAGGATTCATTCACTTTCATAATCAAGTCATTCAACTGACTGAACACCTTTGACTATTCTAAACACTCAGCTATAGCAAAAACATCACTGTATATTTATTTTACTTATTTAACATTTGTTGACCAGGAAAGACCAACTATGACAGAGCCTATTTTCAGCAGAGACCTGGGGAGAAACAATCCAGACGCATGTCTTTGGAATGTGGGAGGAAACCCATGCAAACGGAGGGAAGACATGCAGACTCCATAAAGAAGGCACCTCAGCTGAGAATTGAACCAGAGAACCTCTTGTTGTAAGACCACGTTAAATGATACACTACTGCACCCCCCCAGGTATAGGATTCATCTAGATCACCTGTGGATTGATTGGTGACGGGCAGACATCTAAAAATGCATTATGCATCTCAATGGTGATACAAGACAGCCAAGGTTAGAGGTAGATGAGACTCAACAATTGACAGCTAAGACAGGAGATGATGAAATAAAACAGTGATGTATAATCAATCTTCAGGAAAGTCTCCAGGAACAGGTGGTATTCTTGTTGAAGTTGGGTGGGAAGAAAGTGATAAACAGCTGAAAGGTTTTGTTTAACAGTATTTCAAAAGGAAGGGAAGCACCATTTTGGAAGAAAGCTCTGGTGACTATACTACCTAAATGGTAAAGACCCATCACACCCAGATTCATATAGACCCATTTCAATTTTAATGCACAATTAAGTCTTTATGTCTATACTAGCTAAAAAAATAGCAAAGGTGTTGCCGAAATTGACAGATATGGATTAATGTGGTTTCGGAGAGAGCAAGCAAACATTTGACAACATTAACAAGGCACTGACGATCCAGAGGGAAGCAGACTAAGAAAATACCGTTAGTGGGTCCTGATGCACAGAAAGCTGGGATTTTAGGAGTAGGGCAATCGAAGTGTTTGTATTACCTGATACAATAAGGTTAATTAGAAGAATATACAAATGATCAAAATTGAAGTGGGAGGGTTCCTCTCTGATGGGTTTTGAATAAACAAAGGAAAATGCAGGGGTATCCGCTTTCCCCCCCTTTTTTTTTTTTTATTTGCTTTACTTTATTCACAGCCACGGGCAAAGTAAATAAGGCACTCAGAAAGGCAAGGGATATAACTAGGGTTACCGCCCGTCCCACTTTGTGAGGGACAGTCCCTCTTTGGGCAGTTGTGTCCTGCAAAAAAATAGTAAAAATGGCAAATGTCCTGAGATTTTAGGACAAAATTATTTCCTCTATTTTATGTAATAGTTGAATAAAACAGTTATTTTGTATCTGAAACACCTAAATGTTATAAAAAACAGAATAAGCAACTAAAATGCTACAAGAATAAGCTTTTATTTAGGCAAAAATGTGAAGTTCTGTCCTTTGTACTGGCCGTGGGTATGTTTCGACCTGCAAAATATGGCTTTTGTACCAAAAATGTCCCACTTTGGGAATTTAAAAAGGTGGAAACCCTAGATATAACTGGTATGGTAATCAAGAAAGGTTGGCTTTATTTGCAGATATTTTGTACCTCATAAATCCAGAAAAATGACTTCTCAGCATCGTGGAACATTTTGTGACACATTCAAGTCTTTTTGGAATACAAGGCCATTGATGAGGGAAAGGCAGTCCATACAGCCTACCTCGATCTGGCTAAGGCCTTCGATACAATACCCCACTCGGGTATCATTGAAAAACTCATCAGCTTAAATGTTAACCCATACATCACAAGATGGGTTGCAAACTGGCTGAGTGACAGAACCCACAGGGTCAGAGTTGCTGGCGCCATGTCAGACTCAAAGCCTGTCACAAGTGGTGTCCCACAGGGCTCAGTCCTGGGCCCACTCTTGTTTGGCATCTACTTTTCCGAAGTACAAGCAAACACAGGAGGGTTATGGCTGACAAAGTTTGCAGATGACTGCAAACTGGGCGCCATAGTAGAAAACACATCTGACACAGATATCCTTCAGAAGGGTCTCACAGAAACGGATAACTGGTGCCAGAGCCACGGCCTAAAGTTAAATGCCAAAAAATGCATAGTCATACCCTTCGGGAAAAACAAGGTTACCCCTAGCTACCAGAAAGGTGGCAGTCCACTGAGCACAGAAGAAGTTATCAGGGACCTGGGGACCCAGGTTGATAGTAGTCTGTCATTCGACACCCATGTAGCTAAAGTAGTTAGGAAGACCTTCTACATTGCCCACCTTATCATGAAGGGATTCTCATCTAGATCAAGGGAGGTCATAGTCTCCCTTTACTCATCACTCATCAGACCAATGATTGAGTACAATGCCCCATTCGGAATGTATCTGACCCGACACTTGCAGCAGCTGGAGAGGCCACAAAAGTTCCTCACCAAAAGGATAAAGGGTCTCAAAAATCTGTCCTATGCTGCCCGACTGAAAGAACTCCAGCTCTATTCAGTCGCACCGCTTGCTCAGAGGTGACCTTTGCCTAACATACAAGGCCATGTCAAACGCAGATTTGATGAATAAGCTACAACTTAAAAATCTAGATCCATCAGAGCCACAAGGTCGGGAGACTTAAACCTCGACACGGCTATTAATAGGACGTGCTGGAGGGATAGATTCATCACCCAAAGACTCCCTATGCTGTGGAACAAAATCCCGGTACATGTGAGGCAGAGCACCTCGCTGGCCTTGTTCAAGCGAAATCTTGACCAATGGATGGGAGATCGCAGATATACCCCAGGGATTACCTCAGTGTCACTGCTCGACAGAGGCACAGCAAAATAAAGGGTATAGTTCCCCATACTAAAGGGGTGGCGTAAGCCACAAAACGATGGGCTAGGCTTGTAAATGCCCTCGGGCAGATAGCCTAGTATGAACCTATGAACCTATAAGAATTAGTGAAGATAAAACAGGCTATAGCAATAAATGATGCACCCACACACCAATCAGTTTGGGGAAACCCATATTTATGGGAAACACATTAAGATGAAGTATTTAGGAGTATGGGTTAAAAAGGATTCTGTCATGGCAGCTAATGATGTGTGGGAAAAAACTAAAGATATAGATAGTGAGATAAAATAAAAAAAAATTTTTTAATCCCTTTAGCTTTATATACGGATCAGGTATATTCATAAAACAGAAGAGATGCTGTGGACAATAATAAAGAGTTGAAGGAATTTATCTGGGAGCGGAAGAGGACAAGAGTTGAGTGGGACATGCTGATGTTTCCAACAGAACAAGGAGGTTTAGGATTGCCTGATTTGGAGGGAATTTAGCACTACATAGTTAAGGCTCATATACATAACAAATGTAGAAGGTTATAATTCAAAGTGGAAAGGAATGCTGATGAAGCTGGGGAAGGGGCAGTTCAAGAAATAAGGAGTGTGGGATTTTAGATGCACAGCCCTAAGGAGAATAGCAGCCATTCAAATTACTATATTCATAATGCAGAGTATTCTAAGAATTAAGCCAAATAAAGAATGGAGAAAGGAGTTTTTGCCAATAGGGATGAATGCAAACAGGGGTACAGAAAACAGGTAAGAGGAGAATGGAATTTACTGGACAAAACTGGCAAAGAAACCAAGGTATTAGCAGCAAATTAATAGAGAGGAAAAGGTAATACAGTGGGATGGGGGCCTGGAAGATGTCTGGACTACAGGCTAGAAACTGCTTTTCCTACCAAGGACTGAGGGTACAGGCAAAGAGAAAGGATAATGGGAAACCTAAGTGAAAGACCTGCTCTGGTAGTATTTTCAATTGAATCTGAAACACAAGGTGTTAAATAATGGATAATCGGTAGAGCATATAAAATATTGCATAACTATAAGAATCAGATGTGTTAGAAAAGACAGGGGAGAGGCTGGAAAAGCAATTTACAAGGGAATAACGGAAGACATTTATGTCTCCCAAGTACACAATGAAGTCCAGACGGTTTACAGTATGTGCTAACAAGTATCTGCACAGGGATTTTTATACCCCAAGCCGACGTCAAAGAAATTTGCCTCAGGCAGACAGCAAATGCTGAAGGTGTGAAGGGGAAAAGAGAAAACTCAGAACACATTTTGAGCGTGCAACAAGTTGGCAGATTTTAAAAACTCACTACAGAGAACAAAGGAACAAATGGCTTTAACTAAGGAAATAATTATTTTGAGCCGGGATACATTTATCTGAATGGCCTAGACATAGTAAGGCTTTCTTAAGTTTAATTTTGTTGGCTGCCAAAACAATTACTAGAAAATGGAAGTGAAAGACTAAACAAACTGTATTGAACATACTGAATAATGTAAAACAGATAAAAGAGCTAGAAGAAGGATGTTTAGAAAAGGAAAGGTGAAAATTACATAGAAATAAATGGAAATTGTGAGAATACATGTAGAATAATGTTCAGGAGTAACAGTGAAGTTTAAGGGAAGGTGGGAATTGAGCAATTTAATGACGGGTTGAAAGTTGCACAGAAAAAAACGTGATGCATAATGTGTGTAAACGTAAAACATGTGACTTGTTTTCCATTAATGTTTACCTACTAAAGTTATAAATTTAATAAAGGTGTTTAAAAAATGTTGACAGAAGACAGAGGCAATGGCAAACAGCTTTGATGCTGAAAAAGCTTTTGACAGGGTTGAATGGAGGTTGCTTAATGGGATGAAGGGAATAGCCATACCACAATTTATAGCCATAGTAAAAAAAAAAAAAAAAAAAAAAAACAGGAGACCGGTCTGGTGGACCCCAGCCATGAAGAAGCTACACAACAGAAGGAGGAAGCTACTACATGACAGAGCAAAATCCCAAAAAGGGAAGGCACCTCTGATCAGTATTAGCAAGAAACTTCGATCCCTCATAAAATCATCAAAGGCCAGTTTCGAAAGAAAAATTGCCCTAGACACTAAAGATGATCACAAGGCCTTCTTTAATTATGTCAGGAACATGGGCGGAAACTCCCAGATATGCTCTGAATTGTTGCATAATGGTACAAAATATACCGAACCTACAGACATAGCCAACATCCTGGCAGACAGATTCAGCGCAAACTTCACCCCCCTTCCCCCCCAAAGGAGCAAATGCCTATCCCAACTGAATGTAACCTCCCTGGCATCACAGATGCACAGGTGAAAGCTGCCCTCTCCAAAGCAAAAAACACAGCATCTATGGGACCGGATGGTGTCCCAGGCTGTGTCTTACACGAACTCCAAGAAGAACTGAACCCTCACATTAAGTCACTGTTCAAACTTAGCCTTACTACAGGATATGTACCCAAAGAATGGCGTACACCTACAGTGGTCCCACTCCACAAAGGTGGTGTCACAACGGACCCCGGAAACTATCGCCCCATAAGCAGGTCTAGTCTGGTCAGTAAAGCTATGGAGCGTATCATCATGGAACTCAAAGACATTGGGAGCCTCCAGACACTGGACCCTACCCAATTCGGCTTTGTTAAGGGCAGATCTTGCCTCTTAAACCTAGTTGATTTCTTTGAAACAGTTACCAAAGCCATAGATGAGGGCAAGGTAGTCCACACAGCCTCCCTGGACCTCGCAAAAGCCTTCGACACAATACCCCACTCGGGCATCATAAATAAGCTTACCAGCTTAAATATCAACCCCTATATCACAAGATGGGCTGCAAACTGGCTCAGAGATAGAACCCACATGGTCAGAATCGCAGGTGCCATGTCCGAATCCAAACCAGTTACAAGTGGCGTCCCACAGGGCTCAGTCCTGGGACCTCTCTTGTTCAGTATATACATCTCTGAGGCTCAGGCTAACACGGGAGGGATTATGGCTGACAAAGTTCGCAGATGACTGCAAACTGGGGGCCATAATCAAATCTCCAGCTGACACAAGCATCCTCCAAAAGGGTCTCACAGAGACGGATGCTTGGTGCCAGAGCCACGGCCTCAAGCTAAATGCTAAAAAGTGCATAGTCATCCCCTTTGGGAAAAACAAGGTGCCACAAATTACCACATAGGTGGTAATCCATTAAGTACGGAAGAAATAATTAGAGATTTGGGGACCAACGTAGATGGTAATCTCTCCTTTGATAATCACGTTGCCAAAGTGGTTAGAAAGACCTTCTATATAGCCCACCTTATCATGAAAGGGTTCACATCTAGATCAAGAGAGGTCATTGTGCCCCTCTACTCGTCACTCATCAGGCCCATAATTGAATACAATGCCCCTTTTGGGATGTACCTTACCAGACACCTGCAGCAACTGGAGAGACCCCAAAAGTACCTCACCAAGAGGATCATGGGCTACAAACAGATGTCCTATACAGCTCGACTAAAGAAACTCCAGCTCTACTCAGTTGCTTACCACCTACTCAGAGGAGATCTATGCCTGACGTACAAAGCCATGTCAAACCCAGAATTAATGGACATGCTCCACCTCAAAAAATCCAAGTCCCTTAGAGCTACACGCTCCAGGGACCTAAACCTCAGCACAAAAATAAATAGGACATGCTGGAGGGACAGTTTCATTTCCCAGAGGCTCCCCTCACTCTGGAATAGAATCCCAATTCATGTTAGACATAGCCCCTCGCTGACCCTCTTCAAGCGAAATTTGGACGCGTGGATGGGAAATAGCAAATTCACCCCTGGGATCTCTCCTGTGTCCCTGCTAGACAGAGGCACAATAAACTAATCTTAAAAGGGTACCTTCTGTGACCTACTTTACAGAGGCATAGTAGGCTAATCTAATAGGGAGGCGGAAGCCAAATGCACTCTGGCTAGGCTTATAAATGCCCTAGGGCAGATAGCCTAGTATCTACCTATGAACCTTTTCAGTCATCTAATGCTAAAGTGAAAGCAGCAGCAAGCCTATCACAAGCACTGTTACTAGAGGAACAAGGCAGGGATGTCCTGTCATGCTTATTTGCAATATACCTAGATGCTATTGCTTTAAGTAAACTGTCTAAAATAGAGGATTTCACGGTAGCAAGTGGGGTAAGAAAGAACTGAAAATATCCTTATAAGGAGATGACAAAGCCAGGCAGAGATACAGAGGTAGTTTTCCAAAAGCTCTAGCGATTTGAAAAATTGCAAACTAACATCAATTCATTAAAGATAAAAGCTCTTCAGAACAACAAACAGAAAAAAAACGCTCTGATTACACATCCAAATATGTGGATATTCAGAGAAAAATACTTATAAGTTAAGATGGGAGAAACCTTGGGGGATTTGAGAGAATACCCAACCCGTGATTTTGAAAATAATAAATGGAAACTTGTAATGATTCAAACTAAACCTTGAGCCTGGCACAAGTATTAAAGTGTTGAACTGGCTTGTTCATTTGCATGTATTTTTACACAGGGAAAGTAATGGGGGTTTCATTAAGTAAGAGAATACTAGGCATACTGAAAATTAGGATGAGAGGATTCTGTTGGGACAGATCACCAAATGTGGAAAAACAACTAAACAGGGAGGTTTGTGAGAACCAGATTTACACAAGCACCTACATGCTGTTCAATGGATATACCCTGTGCCATCTTACACTACTACTAATCATGTAGCTTGGAAGGAAATGGTCCAAGAAAAAAGCTGAATGATTAGGGGGAAAAAGTACAGTTTTGTACCTACCATAAATGTAGATGTTCGAAGATCCACATTGCTGCAGTCCTTACTTATGGGTAGTCCGCTGTCCTCGGTCGGCCCGAATACCAAAGTATTAGGCTGACGTCGGTCATGGGCGCACAGCCCTGACATCAGAGCGTCAGGGTATAAAAGCGCATGACCGACGTCATATCCACAGTCTTTTCTTGCCCCAGATGTCAGAAGGCCCTAAAAGAAAGGCCACAGCCAAAAAACAGAGTAACTTCCCAAAAGATATGCCCAACTACAGCCATCACCCAAACCATATAACCATGCTAAGCTACAGAGGGGAAGGAGGGAGGGAAAATTGGACTGCAGCAATGTGGATCTTCGAACATCTACATTTATGGTAGGTACAAAAAGTACAGTTTTGTACCTACCATAAATGTAGATGTTCGAAGATCCACATTGCTGCAGTCCTAACACTTGGGTAGTCCGCTGTCCACGGTCGGCCCGAATATCAAAGTATAAGGCTGACGTCGGTCAGGGCGCATTTAACTGACGTCAGGACGTCAGGGTACAAATGCGCATGACCGGCGTCATATCCTCAGTCTTTTCTTGCCCCAGATGTCAGAAGACCTTAAAAAGAAAGGTCAAAACCAAAAGACAGCAAACAAATAACCAACCACCCTTGCACTAACTATATGTACAATAGATATAATACACACAATATGTACAACCCAACCCACACAAACACCTTCAAGTACAGAGGGGAAGGAGGGAGGGTAAATTGGACTGCAGCAATGTGGATCTTCGAACATCTACATTTATGGTAGGTACAAAACTGTACTATGTTCTTCATCTCACATTGCTGCAGTCCTAACACTTGGGTAGAATCCCAAAGCAGAGATAAGGGAGGATGGCTAACTATAAGGAAGCAGGAGCTGCCAAAATGCCCTGCAAAACCGCAGTGGCAAAACCAGCCCTAGACTTAGAGTAAAGTGGCAGGTGATAATGCCTAGAGAAGGTATGCACAGAAATCCAAGTAGCTGCCTCTAAAATATCCTTGGTTGCCACTCCCCTCAAAAAAGCTGTGGAAGTGACAGTAGCCCTAGTGGAATGAGGCCTAATCCCAGCTGGAACCTCCTTGCCATGATGGGAATAACAGAAAGCAATGCAAAACCCAATCCACTTAGAAATAGTTTGTTTTGACACAGGCTTGCCCTGAGAACTCAAAGCAAAAGAAACAAACAACTGCTGAGACTGCCTGAACCCTTTAGTTCTGTCCAAATAATAACGCAACTGCCTGTGTACATCCAAAGTGTGCAAAATCTTTTCCCCTTTATTTTGGGGATTTGCATAAAAAGTAGGCAAATGAATAGTCTGGTTTAAAGCCACACTAGAAACCACCTTAGGCATAAAGGAAGGATTAGTGTAATGATACCCTATCCTTATGGAAAATCAAGAAAGGCTCAACTGCCATAAGGGCCTGCAATTCAGAAACGCTTCTTGCAGAGGTAATGGCCAATAGCAAAAGCAGTCTTCCATGATAAATATTTCAACTCAGCAGTAGCTGCAGGCTCAAAAGGTTGTAGAGTGAGTTTCTCCAACACAAAATTGAGATCCCAAGCAGGAGTAGGAGCTCTTCGTGGGGGTCTGATATTCTTTGCCCCTCTAAGAAATTGCTGGAACAAAGGATGAGAAAACAATGGCGGGTCGCAATCATAGTGAGCTGAAATTGCTGCAGCATGAACTTTAATAGAAGAGAAGGACAAACCTTTGTCCAGTAACTCAGTAAGATATTGAAGAGCCACACTTAAATTAGGCTCAGAAACATCAAAATCCCTTGCTGTACTCCAAAATAAAAATCTCTTCCATTTATCTGCGTACACTTTCCTTGTACTAGGCCTTCTAGCTTCCAAAATCACATTCAAAACTTGTTGTGGAAGTTGAGACCCTGTATGGTTCAAAACAGAATATGCCAGGCTGTTAGGTGAAGAGAGTGAAGTTTGACATTGAGCAAATGGCTGTCTTCCTGTGACAACAGGTGTGGAATCGAAGGCAAAGGCCATGGAGGCTTCCGTACTAGACTTCTCAGTAATGGGTACCAGTGCTGTCGAGGCCAATCTGGAGCTATTAAAATCATCCTTGGCTTGTCCTGTCTGACCTTCAGAAGTACCTTTGGGAGGAGAGGCAGAGGTGGAAAGGCATACACATGAAGATTGCTCCAATTGAAAGAAAGAGCATCCACTTTCCAAGCTGTGGGATGAAACCTTTTTGTGCAAAACTTTGGCAGCTGATGGTTTAGTGGAGAAGCGAACAGATCTATGTCTGGAGTTCCCCATGACACTGTCAATTTCTGAAATACATGAGGATCCAATTTCCACTCGTGGGGATCCATAATTCGTCTGCTCAACACATCTGCTAAGGAGTTCTGTGCTCCTGGCAGAAACCTTGCCTGAAGATTGAGAATAAGAATGCGTTCCCCCTTGCTTGTTGATGTACCACATGACAGTTGTGTTGTCTGTTAGAATCAACACCTGTCCTGGAAGAAGGAATTCCTTGAAAGCTATTAATGCAAACTGGACTGCTAACATCTCCTTCATGTTGATATGTAGATGTTGTAGTCTGACAGGCCACTTGTTTTGTATCCATTTTCCCTTCAGATGAGCTCCCCAAGCTTTGTCTGAGGCATCTGTCGTTAAAATCTGACTTGCCTCTGGCCGGGTCACAGAGAGTCCCTTGTTTAGGTGACATTCCTGAGCCCACCACAAAAATTCTTCTGAATGCAAGGTATTATTGGAATGACAGTGTCCAGATCCTGGCAGTGCTGTGTCCATACATTTTTGAGATACCATTGTAGCTTCCTCATATGCAGTTTGGCATTGGGAAGCACCAGAATACAAGATGCCATGAACCCTAAGGCTTGAAGGACTGTCCTTGCAGTCAGCCCGGACTGAAGAGATAGTTGACGGAAGTAAAGGGATAGACTCTTTTGTTTGTCCGGGGTTAAAAAGGCCATCTGGGCTGCTGTATTCAGTCTCACACCCAGAAAGCACATGTCTTGAGAGGGTACTAGACTGGACTTTATTTCGTTCACAGAATACCCTAGGCATCTTAGCACTGCTATCACATACTCCAAATGACGAAGAAGCTCTTCCCTTCCTTGAGCCAGAATCAGGCAGTCGTCCAAATAAGGATAGATCTGTATTCCTTTTAGTCTGAAGAAAGCTATCACTGGAGCCAGAACTTTCGTGAACACACTGGGCGCAGTAGATAAGCCAAAGGGCAATGCAGAGAACTGATAGTGAGAAGTCCCAGCTCGAAAACGCAGATACTTTCTGCAACTGAGTCTGATAGGAACATGAAGGTAAGCCTCCTTGAGATCCAAAGTTACCATCCAATGATCCTTGCCCAGCAGAGGTAAAAGCTGCTGCAACGTCAACATTTTGAACTTGGGAATGTCCAGATAAGTGTTGAGGATAGATAAATCCAAAATTGGTCTCCACGTGTTCCCCTTCTTTGGTACTAGGAACAGGCGAGAATAAAATCCTAGGCCTACTTCTGGCAGAGGGACCGGCTGTATGGCCCCTAGTTGGAGCAACAGAGAAACCTGTCTGTGAGCCTCTATTCTTTGTTGAGGAGGAACGTCTGGCATGCCTTTGAAAGGAGGCAAGGTATGGAAATAAAACCTGTAGCCGTGGTGTATGATATCCAATACCCATCTGTCCTGGGTAATTAAACTCCAATTTTCTTTGAAGAGTGCCAACCGTCCTCCCAAAGGTGCTGCCAGACGAGCAGGTTCTGGCAGCTGAAAAGGTAGGTCATTGGGTCTGTTTACGAAAGGACTTACCCCTGCCCTCACCCGAAGCCTGTGCAGGAGAACTCCCTGTTCTAGGCCGGAAAGAGCCCTGAGCTCTGCCCTTACCACGTCTAGATCTACCCCTAGACTGGGAATCATAAGAAGGATACGTCCACCCCTTAGTAGGCCAATTTCTACTAAACTTTGGAGGCTGGACTTGCAAAAAATCTTTAACAGTCTGCATAGACTTAGCCTTGTCTTCCATTTTCTTTAAGACTGTCTCAACAGGAGGCCCAAACAACACGTCAGATTGTAAAGGAGCGTCTAAAATCCTTGTTTTAACATGTTCAGACAAATTCTGATCCCTCAGCCAGGCGTGCCTGCGAAGAACAGTCCCAGTGGCAGCCACCCTAGACGAGGCCTGTACAGCATCAAAACCACATTGCAAAGAATGCTTACCCACCTGTTCAGAAACATGGACTAAATCTTGCAACTCTTTACAATCAATACCAACTGCCAGAGCATCAACCTTAGACTTCAATTGTGAAAGGAGATAGTTTTGGTATTTCAACATGTGAAACTGGCAATTCAGAGCCCTCATAGCAAGAGTGGAAGAAGTATAAACTTTCTTTCCCCATCTATCCAAGGCCCTAGCCTCTTTATCTGTAGGAACCGGATTCTTAACAACAGAAGCCTTAACACCTTTAGGCCCCTGGCTAACCGTTTCTGGGTCTGCCCTAGGACTTTTAAAAAGATACTTGTGAACGTCAGGCACCCTGTAATACCTATCCGGCTTAACAGGAGCAGGAGGCAAAGAATCAGGATTAAGAGAAGCCTCTGTAAAAACATCTTCCACAACATCCAAAACAGGAGGTATAGCCAAAGGCCTATGCTGGGGTAAAAACAGAAATTCCCTAAGCCTTTTCCTGGAATCAGAGAAGTCCTGACCTTCCCACTTAAAATGCTCCCTCATGGAATGAAGAGTTTCTGAAAAAGAAAAATCCTCAGGAGGAGTAGCAGAAGGAGTAGAATCATCCACATCAGAATCAGAATAAGGAGAGTACTCCTACAAGTCTTCAGCCGAAGACTCTGAAATATCTGAAGCTTGCTCCAAACCCCCCAGCTCAGGCTCCACCCTAGGCCTCTTAGCAGGAGGGGGCATAGAACCCCTAATCAAAGTAATCAAATCTTCTGCCATTTTAAGCATATGCTTCTTGGGCATAGTACCTGAAGAGCTAGGGGTAACACCAACTGAAGCTAAACCTGGCCTGCCCCTGGGAGAAGCCTTAGTAACAGAAGGAGAAGGCCTAACCACCTTAGGAAGGGAGGGGAGTATAGTAACCTGAGAAGCCCCCTCAGCCTGACTTGCCTCCTGAGAGGCCACATCTTGCAATAATAAAGTTTCACTCTGTGAACACAAAGAAATCTCCGGTGGAGCCACCGGCTCCACAGACACCTCTAAAGAACCGGCGTCCGGCACAGACGGTTCTTCTAGCCTAGGCTTAACTGTCTTGTCCTTGCGCTTCTTGAGAAGCGGGCCGGAGCATCCGACGGCATTTTATAATTGCACCGCTTCCCAAAGACTAACCTTGCACAATCCAACCTTCTCTTTATAGTGCGTTTATTGAATCTAGCACAAGAGCGACAGCCAACAACGTCGTGCTCAGGCCCTAAGCAAGGAATACACAAAGTATGATAATCTCTATGCGGTATCTGTTTCCCAAAAGAAACGCAATTATTAACTTTTTCTGACATCCGGTAAATGACTGAGGCAAGAAAAAACAAAAATATTCCCCAACGGGGTACTTAGCCAACTTTGAACTCGGTCTGAAACTTCTAAATAGAAAAATCTCAGAACGCCAACCGGCACTTGCAATGCTGCTTCTGCATCGGACCATGCGGCAAAAAAGACTGAGGATATGACGCCGGTCATGCGCATTTGTACCCTGACGTCCTGACGTCAGTTAAATGCGCCCTGACCGACGTCAGCCTTATACTTTGATATTCGGGCCGACCGTGGACAGCGGACAGCGGACTACCCAAGTGTTAGGACTGCAGCAATGTGAGATGAAGAACATCTGTACTATGTTCTTCATCTCACATTGCTGCAGTCCTTACTTATGGGTAGAATCCCAAAGCAACGGGAAAGGGAGGTTGGAAAAATCATAAAGCATTAGGGGCTGCTAAAATGCCCTTTAAAATTGCAGTGGCAAATCCAGACCTAGACTTAGAATAAAGAGGAAGGTGGTAATGTTTAGAAAAAGTATGTACTGAACTCCAAGTGGCTGCTTCCAAAATATCCTTTGTAGCTACCCCCCTTAGAAAGGCAGTAGAAGTTGCAGTAGCTCTAGTGGAATGAGGTCTGATCCCAGTCGGAATCTCCTTACCATGATGGGAATAACAAAAAGAAATACAAAACCCAATCCATTTAGAAATAGTTTGTTTTGAAACAGGTTTACCCTGTGAACCCAAAGCAAAAGAAACAAACAACTGCTGAGACTGTCTGAACTCCTTGGTTCTGCTCAAATAATAACGCAACTGCCTGTGAATATCCAAAGTATGCAAAATCTTCTCCCCTTTATTTTGAGGATTTGCATAAAAGTAGGCAAATGAATAGTTTGGTTTAAGGCCACACTAGAAACCACTTTAGGCATAAAGGAAGGATTAGTGCTAAAGATACCCTATCCTTATGAAAAATCAAGAAAGGCTCCACTGCCATAAGGGCCTGTAATTCAGAAATCCTTCTTGCAGAAGTAATGGCCAACAAAAAAGCAGTTTTCCATGACAAATACTTTAACTCGGCCGTAGCTGCAGGCTCAAAAGGTTGTAGAGTAAGCTTTTCCAACACAAAATTGAGATCCCAAGCAGGAGTAGGAGCTCTACGTGGGGGTCTTATGTTCTTTGCCCCTCTGAGAAACTGCTTAAACAAAGGATGAGAGAATAAAGGAGGGTCACAGTCATAATTAGCCGAAATGGCTGCAGCATGAACCTTTATGGAGGACAAGGACAAACCTTTGTCTAATAACTCAGTAAGATATTGTAAGGAAGCACTCAAATTAGGCTTAGAAACATCAAAGTCCTTCCCTTTGCTCCAAATAAAAAATCTCCTCCATTTATCAGCATAAACTTTCCTTGTACTAGGCCTCCTGGCCTCCAAAACAACATTCAAAACTTGTTGTGGAAGCTGAGAACCTCCAGAATCTAAAACAGAATATGCCAGGCTGTTAGATGCAGAGACTGAATTCTGACATTGAGAAAGTGATTGCCCTCCTGAGACAAAAGGTGTGGAATCAAAGGCAGAGGCCATGGAGGCTCTCGGACCAAACTCCTCAGTAGTGGGTACCAGTGTTGTCGAGGCCAATCCGGTGCTATCAGGATCATGGATGGCTTGTCTTGTCTGGCCTTCAAGAGAACCTTGGGCAGAAGAGGTAGAGGTGGAAAGGCATATACATGAAGATTGTCCCAACTGAATGACAGAGCGTCCACCTTCCAAGCTGTGTGATGAAACCTTTTTGTGCAAAACTTTGGCAACTGGTAATTTAGTGGAGAAGCGAACAGATCTATGTCTGGAGTTCCCCATGACACTGTCAACTTTTGAAATACCTGAGGATCCAATTTCCACTCGTGAGGATCCACTATTTGTCTGCTCAATACATCTGCTAAGGAGTTCTGTGCTCCTGGTAGTAATCTTGCCTGAAGATTGAGGTTGTAACAGAGCTGTCTCCCACAAAATCATCGCTTGTCTGCAAAGAGGGTACGAATGAGTTCCCCCTTGCTTGTTGATGTACCACATAACAGTTGTGTTGTCTGTTAGAATCAACACCTGCCCTGGGTGAAGTAAACCCTTGAAAGCCATTAATGCAAATTGTACTGCTAACATCTCCTTCAAGTTGATATGCAAATGTTGAAGTCTGGCAGGCCACGTGTCTTGCACCCATTTCCCATTGAGGTGTGCTCCCCAAGCCTTGTCCGAGGCATCCGTCGTTAGAATCTGACTCGCCTCTGGTCGGGTCACAGAGAGTCCCTTGTTTAGGTGACATTCCTGAGCCCACCACAAATTCCTTCTGAATGCAAGGTATCATTTGAATGACAGTGTCCTTGTCTTGTGCAATAATCAGGCAATCGTCCAAATAAGGATAAATTTGTATTCCTTCCATCCTGAAAAAGGCTATCACTGGAGCCAGAACCTTTGTGAACACTCTGGGCGCAGTAGATAAGCCAAAGGGCAATGCAGAGAACTGATGATGTAAATTTCCAGCTCGAAAACGCAGGTACTTCCTGCAACTGGGCCTGATAGGAACATGAAGATAAGCCTCTTTTAGATCCAGAGTTACCATCCAGTGATCTTTTCCCAGCAGAGGCAAAAGCTGTTGTAATGTCAACATTTTGAACTTTGGAATGTCCAAATAAGTGTTGAGGAGAGATAAATCCAAAATCGGTCTCCACGTGTTCCCTTTCTTTGGTACTAGAAACAGGCGGGAATAAAACCCTAGACCCACTTCTGAAGGAGGTACTGGCTGTATGGCTCCCATGTGAAGAAGTAATGAAATCTGTTTGTGAGCCTCCATCCTTTGCCGAGGAGGAATGTCTGGCATACCTTTGAAAGGAGGCAATGTATGGAAATAAAACTTGTAACCTTTGTTTATAATGTCCAACACCCATTTGTCTTGGGTGACTAAAAAACAATTTTGCTTGAAGAGAGCTAGCTTTCCTCCCAAAGGAGCTGCCAGGCAAGAAGAATCTGGAAGCTGAAAATGCAGGTCATTGGGCCTGTTTACGAAAGGACTGGCCCCTACCCTCACCAGCAGACTGAGCAGGTGAACTCCAGGTTCTAGGCCTAAAGGTACTCTGAGCTCTGCCCCTACCACGCCTAGATCTACCCCTAGACTGGGAATCAGAAGAAGGGTACGTCCACCCCTTAAGCAGGCCAATTTCTACTAAACTTAGGAGGTTGAACCTGCAAAAAATCTTTAACAGTCTGCATAGACTTAGCCTTGTCCTCCATTTTCTTCAAAACAGACTCCACAGGAGGACCAAACAACACTTCGGACTGTAAAGGGGCATCCAGAATTCTAGACTTAACATGTTCAGATAAATTCTGATCCTTAAGCCAGGCATGCCTATGAAGAACTGAACCAGTGGCAGCCACTCTAGAAGAAGCCTGCAAAGCATCAAAGCCACACTGCAAAGAATGTTTCCCCACCTGTTCAGAAACATGCACCAAATCTTGCAATTCTTTACACTCTATGCCCTCCGCCAAAGCATCCACTTTAGATTTTAGCTGAGAAAGGAGGAAATTCTGATATTTCAACATATGAAACTGGCAATTTAAAGCCCTCATTGCCAAAGTAGAAGAGGTGTACACCTTCTTACCCCATCTGTCCAAAGCTCTAGCTTCCTTATCTAGAGGAACCGGATTCTTTACAACAGAAGCCCTAACACCCTTAGGCCCCTCACTAATAGTTTCTGGGTCTGCCCTAGGACTCTTATATAGGTATTTATGAGCCTCAGGTACCCTATAATACCTGTCCGGTTTAACTGGTGCAGGAGGCATAGAATCTGGATTAAATGAGGCCTCCGAAAAAACATCCTGAACAACATCCAAAACAGGAGGAATAGCCAAGGGTCTGTGCTGTGGTAAAAACAAGAACTCTCTAAGCCTCTTTCTGGAATCTGAGTAATCCAGTCCTTCCCACTTAAAATGTTCCCTCATAGAGTGTAAGGTTTCTGAAAATGAAAAATCCTCTGGAGGGGAAGCAGAAGGAGTAGAATCCTCTGCATCGGAATCCGAATAAGGAGGAAAATCTTGAATATCCTCAGCAGAAGACTCAGAATCATCTGAGGCCTGCTCCAAAATTTCCAACTCTGGCTCTACCCTGGGCCTCTTATCAGGAGGGGGTATGGAACCTCTAATTAAAGAAATCAAATCTTCTGCCATTTTAAGCATATGCTTCTTGGGTACAGACCCTGAAGAACCAGAACTAACTCCAGAAGAAGGCAAAACAGTCCTGCCCTTAGAAGGAGCCCTAGAAACAGTAGCAGAAGGCCTAACCCCCTTAGGCAAAGAAGGGAGAATAGTAACCTGAGAGGCCCCTTCAGCCTGACCTGACTCCTGTGATCCCCCTTCCTGTAAAATCAAGGTTTCCCCCTGAGACTCAACAGACACTTCAGCCGGATCCACCTGTTCCACTGCAGTCTCTAAAGGACCGGCGTCCGAAATGGACGAATCATCCTGTCTAGGCTTTACAGATTTGTCTTTACGCTTCTTCGTGGAAGCGGGCGTCTGAGGATCCGACGGCATATTATAATTACACCGTTTGCCAAAAACTAAACTAGCGCAATCTAGCCTTCTCTTAATAGTGCGCTTATTAAACCTAGCCCAAAACCGACACCCAACTACGTCGTGCTCCGGTCCCAAGCAAGGGATACAAAGCGAGTGGTAATCCCTATGCGGTATCTGCTTCCCACAAGAAATACAATTATTCACTTTTTCTGACATCCGGTAAACAACTGAGGCAAGAAAAAACAAAAATGCTCACGGGTACTTAGCCCAACTTGGTATGTCTGAAACTCCGAAAGCGAAAAATTTCAGAAAGCGAGCGGCACTTGCAACGCTGCTTCTGCATCGGACCATGCGGCAAAAAGACTGAGGATATGACGTCGGTCATGCGCTTTTATACCCTGACGCTCTGATGTCAGGGCTGTGCGCCCATGACCGACGTCAGCCTAATACTTTGGTATTCGGGCCAACCGAGGACAGCGGACTACCCATAAGTAAGGACTGCAGCAATGTGAGATGAAGAACATCATATTTATCAATCATTTTTGGAAGGAGAACAAAAAAACTATTGAACCACATAATACTGGTAATACTACCCCGGGAGAAGTGTAGTCAAAAATGAGTTAAATAGTGACCATGAACATGACAGAGATTAAGTTGGGAAAGTTTAAACAATTAGATTAAAAAGCATCTGTCAGTGGTTCAGAAATAGCATAGTCACCTCTGGTGCTAAAAGACTAGATAACTGAGGGTTCAATTTCTGCTTTACCTGTTGGTAAACTCTTTGTTCTTAGTATGTTTATTGCTACTTTATCATTAAAACTTGACTTGTCAGTGTAATTGCTACCACTGGTCTCAACATTTATCTCAAGTAAATGCCTTAATTTCCTTTTTTCTTGTCCTTCCATATCTGGTTGCTTGGCTGATAAGCTTGACCTACATACAGAACCAATGAGCTTAAAAATATTTTAAATGCTTTTATCTTATCAAAGTCTATAAAAGGTTTGAGAATGTTTTTCACTTATTTCCTCAGCTGCTTATTCTTGACCAAATCCAAGTACGTCATTACGCCATAACCTCACAAAAAGGGAAGACTTTGTTATCAAGCTTTGTGTTCAGACATAGTTTATTACTACAATCTCTTTTTGCTTCATTAACTTTATAACCTGTTACACCGTGAAAATACTTCAATTTATCAAATATTTTTATATCATGATCTGAACTGATAATTTCAGAAAAAAATGCTATTTTCTTGTATTGCACTGTTTACATTTATTTATCAAAGGAAGTTAGCCTAGCCAAAAGTTTAGCCCATGTATAAACAAAGTCAGCACCCAATGCCCCTGTCCAGTAGGGACACAGGTGGAATCCCAGGGGTGTATTTTCTGTTGCCCATCCAGTTACCCAGGTTGTGCTTAAAAAGGGGTAATGAGGTACTCTGCTTGATGCGGAGAGGGAGTCGATTCCACAGATGGGGAGCCTCTGGGACACAAATCTGCCCTGCCAACAAGTCCTATTAACATCAAATTTGGGGGCCGGTAGCTAGCTTTGATTTGAATAGGGGTCTTGGCAATGGCTAATTGCACCTGGAGTGTCTCCTGTGCACCATACTGTTTGACCTACCTTGGAGGTGTATACGTCTAATATATATTGAAACTCCACCTCCTTAAGCTTTACTGTCCACAGTTTGGGGTATGGTAGGATGTGTAACCAGGTAAGGCTGAGGTGCTCTCCGCAGCTTTGAACCAGGTTTTTGCGACTGCGCAGATATCAGCATCTTCCAGGGTTAAGAATGCTTGCAATGAGTGCACTTTCATGTTTAGACTCCTAGCATTTAGCAGCATGACCTTTAATTTGCGTTTTGTTGAAATTTTTAAGTTGGTGGTTATAACCATCACTTTTCCTAAAAAAAAGGCACTATGGGGGATGCAAGAGCCTCTGCTAGAAGCCTGAAGCCCAAGTGAGACAGATGCAGCCCATCTCTGGGAAAGCACCATAGCCTGTTGATCAGATCTTAACAGGCTGTCGGGTACTGGATCCCCCTGGAATGACACCAGAAACTGGGTCTATATTATAAACCCAAAAGTTTACTTCAGCGAATGCTCACATGAGCGAAAACGCTGGTAAACGAAAGGGTGTTTGTGGGGTCGTGGTACAGTGAGGAGTGGGATTTTTGCCCTTTCCTCACTGTAGTGCGATCTCAAAGTTGCAGCCCTCAACAATCAGCAGTTTGATTAGCAGCGTTTTCGCTCATGTGAGCATTCGCTGAAGTAATCTTTCAGTCTTCTAATATAGACCCCCAGAAATTAGGCAAATTGTTAAAGTCAATCATTTTCGGTTTTTATTGTGGCATCGTTCTAGATGACGGTAGAATTCTGCTTAATGCCAAGGACATACCTGCCTGGGACACATTCAGTGAGCTCAATCATGTCACTCTTCATATAGTCTAGGGAGGTAATTTATTCATGCCAACATGGACTATGACAGAGTCATAACAGTACCTGCTGTTGAGAGACAAGTGCGTATGTGATATGGTGGATTCTGGCACCTGACAGACAACTAACCATGACTTTCTCCCTATCCAGCCTGGTGAGAGGCACATCTGTGTGTCTCATAATGGAGTCTCCTACGACTAATATGTTGGGTTTATGGTTAACCCTTAGTAGCTGTGAGACACAGGTGTGTGGACTGTGTGTGGGATGTGTTGTGGAGGGTTGTGGAGATCATGTGTGTTTTTGCCTCAGAGATCTCCTTTGTTTTGGTATGTTTTTGTTTATGACCTCCGCATATATGGGTGTGTGTTGTGTAGGTAGAGTTTGAGGTGCAGTGATCGTGTTGACAACCTTCTCAGTGCCAGATATACTGGCTTGCGAGGGAGAGAGCATAGACTCTAGGTTCCTAATGTAACTGCATCCCTCACAAATTGTGTTCCTAAGTGGTAGTATTACGTAGATAGTTGTCTGTGTACAAGACAGTTGCTACATCATCTCTAGGATGCCCGTATCAACCACTCTGGTAGGAGAAACTTTAACAAATTGTCCATCCATACTGGTCAGAATCTGAGGGAGAAAGGCTAGGGAGAGCTAAGGGGTAGGCCTAAAGCCCAAGTGCTTAAACCAAAACTAAGAGGATTAGAACACAATTTAAATAGGCTATAAACAAGCAGTAATAAATGCAGCAGAAAACAAATGCAATTTAACACTTTAGAGAACAAGCAGCAAGTAGCAGAAAAAGCAAGACGAACTACAGTAGAAGGAGGAAACACAAATCCAGTAAAAGTAGCTGAAAAGGGAGAGAGAAAGAACAGAAGATAATTCAAGGTTAAGAAACTACGGGGGGATGGCCTTCCCAAATGTCCTCTGTATTAGGTAGAATGATATAATGAGATGGAACTGGGAGGAGTTTCCCAGATCAAATTTACAGCAGAGGCAGGCAAAGTACAGTTGTGTACACTTACCATAAATGTAGATGTTATAGAGTGTATTCACTGTTGCAGTCATCACACTTGGGTTATCTTCCTGCAGGTAGCCCTCAGTTGGCCCGAATACCAGAGACATAGTATTTCTGCGTTGGTTGCTGTCGCTCCAGGTCTGACATCAAGTTGTCAGGGGGTATAAAAACAGACAGCAGACGCCATTACATCAGTTTTTCTTGCCCCAAATGTCAGGAGATCCCCAACTTGGGAGCAAGGTTATGGTGGAAAAATCTCCACCAGTAAAAAGTAAATACCAATACCCCTGCAAGGGGTGAGTAGTATATACAGAGGAGTGAGAGAGTGAGAAGGGGGCTGGAGGCAGGGTAACCAGGACTGCAACAGTGAATACACTCGAACATCTACATTCATGGTAAGTGTACACAACTGTACCATGTTCTTCATGTTTCACTGTTGCAATCATCACACTTGGGTTGATTCCCAAAGCTGTAGAAAGGGTGGAGGCAGTCAAGAAGTGTTTGGGCTGGCTAGTATGCCCTGCAGGACTGCAGTTGCAAAACCCACCTTGGATATGGAAAATATAGGCAGGTGGTAAATGCTTGGTGAATGTGTGTACAGAGCTCCAGGTAGCAGCCTCCAGAATGTCCCTGGTAGGTACCCCCCTGAGGAATGTTGTAGAGGTAGAAGTTGCCCTAGTGGAATGTGTTCTGACCCCCTGAGGGGTTGATTTCCCATGATGTTTGTAGCAGAATTGGATACAGTGTGCTATCCATTTGGAAATTGGATGTTTTGAAATGGCCTTGCTTTCTGCCCCTGGTGCAAAACTGAGTAGTAACTGGTCAGATTCCCTGAAGGGCTTAGTCCTAGCCAGGTAGAATCTGAGCTGTCTGTGCACGTCCAAGGAGTGCAGGATCCTTTCCCCTTTATTTTGAGGATTAGGGAAGAAGGTTGGCAAATGGATAGATTGGTTGAGAGACACACTGAACACCACTTTGGGCATAAAGGAAGGATTAGTCCTGAGGGAGACCCTGTTAGCATGAAAAATAATTAAGGGTTCCACGACCATAAGTGCTTGTAGCTCAGACACTCTTCTCGCTGAAGTGATGGCCAGGAGCAATGCTGTTTTCCAAGAGAGGAATTTTAAGTCTTCAGACGCTGCAGGCTCAGAAGGGGGCAGTGTGAACTTTTCCAGTACAAAGTTAAAGTCGCAAGCAGGGGTGGGTGCTCTCCTTGGTGGCCTTAAGTTGTTTGCCCCTCTCAGGAACTGTCTGATGAGAGGGTGAGACAATAGGGGTGGCTCACAGTTGTAATGAGCCAAGATGGCAGAGGCATGGATTTTAATGGAGGAAAAGGATAGGCCTCTGTGGAGTAGATCGACCAAGTAATCTAAGATTAGAGGTAGGGAGGGGCCGAGTTGTGTCCTCTCCTTTAGACTGAATCCAGGAACAATACCTTTTCCACTTATCAGCATAGGATTTTTCCTTATACTGGGTCTTCTGGCTTCAAGAATGACGTCCAGTACCTGCTTGCTTAGGCTGGTCACTTGGGGAGAATTCAAGGAATAAGCCAGGCTGCAAGATTTAGGGTTATCAGTTGTGGATGCAAGACCTGTCCCCTCCTGATGAGTGAGCAGGATCAGGCTCTGGGGTAGGTGCCAAGATGGCACCGGTGACAGGCTGCGCTGGAGTGGGTACCAGTGCTGGTGTGGCTAGTCCGGGGCAATCAGAATCCTCTCATCTTCAGCAATATTCTTGAGAGAAGGGGCAGAGGGGGAAATGCATAGATTGAGAGGTTTACCCACTGGATGGATAGGGCATCCACTTTCCAGGCCCTGCTGTGAGGTGCCCTGGTGCAGAATTTGCTGAGCTGGTGGTTGCAGGGGGAGGCAAAGAGATCTACATCTGGGGTCCCCCATTTCTGAATCAGAAGGCTGAAGGTGCTGGGCTCTAATTGCCACTTGTGTGGGTCTAGGAGATTTCTGCTCAAGTCATCCGCCAGTGAGTTTTGTTTGTCTGGCAGGAATTGAGCTTGCAGATGGACCTGCATGTCCAAGGCTGGGTTCCACAGGGCCATGGCTAGCCTGCAGAGTGGGTAAGAGTGGGATCCCCCCTGCATGTTGATGTACCACATAACTGTGGTGTTGTCAGTATTTATTAGCAGGAGTCCTGGTGAGAGTAGGGATCTGAAAGCTGTTAGAGCATGCTACACAGCTAGCATCTCTTTTTGGTTTATGTGCAGATGAATTTGACTTGGGGTCCAGTGGCCCTGAATACACTTGCTGTCCAGGTGTGCCCCCCAGGCATAGTCTGATGCATCTGTGGTTAGGGTCTGGGTGGCGTGGGGTTGAGTAAAGGGCAGTCCCTTGTTGTGGTTGCATGCTGCTGTCCATCAAAGAAACTCTGTCCTTAGTATGATAGGAATGACAGTTTCTAGGTCCTGAGAATGTTGGCACCAAAGACTTTTTAAGTAGAACTGAAGTTTCCTCATATGTAGTCTGGCATATGGAATTAGTAGGATGCATGAGGCCATGAACCCTAGGGCCTGCAGGATTTTCCTTGCGGATAGCTGGGTTCTAGTGGCCATTTGACTGAAGTAGTCTGTCAGATAGGCTTGTTTTTCTGGAGTAAGGAATGCCATCTGGGATGCTGTGTCCAGCTTGCTCCCAAGGAAACAATCTTTTGACTGGGGACTAGTTTTTATTTCTTTTCGTTGATGGTGTACCCATGGAAGTTAGGTTTTTTTTTTTTTTTTACAAATGTCAGGTGCTGCAACAGCATTTCCTGACTGACTGCCCGAGTCAGGCAGTCGTCCAAGTACGGGTAAATTTTAATTTTTCTCTGTCTGCAGTAGGCAATGGCTGGAACCAGGCATTTTGTGAATACTCTGGGAGCAGTGGATAAGCCAAAAGGGAAGCGCAGAAAACTGATAATGCATAGATCCTGTCCCGAACCGTAGATATTTCCTGCACGAGTCCCTTATAGGGATGTGCAGATAGGCTTCTTTTAAGTCTAGGGTGGCTTAACCAGGCATCTTTGGCCAGCATAGGGAGAAGCTGCTGCAGGGTGAGCATTTTGAATGTTGGTATCACGAGGAAGGTGTTTAGAATGGAAAGATCTAGGATTGGGCACTAAGCACCCTCTTTTCTGGGTACCAGAAAAAATCTGGAATAGAACCCTTGACCTATCTGTTCCACAGGAACAGGTTGAATTGCCTTTATAGAGAGCAGGGATTGAACTTGGTTTTGTGCCTCTATCTACTGTTTTTTTTTTTGGGGGGGAGGTCTGGGAACCCTTTTGGGGTTGGCAGTGAGTGGAAATAATGGTGATGGAAGTCCAGTTTTTTTGCATGATGGGCAAGTTTTCCCCCTAGGGGCACAAGAAGTTGGGCAGAGGTTGGGAGTGGAGTTGAAAAGTCATTGGGAATTCTCACCGTAAGGGGGTGGCTTAGCACTCCTTGTTTTTGAAGTGGAGGCACTCCACTGCTTAGATCTCTGCATACCCTGAGACTGTAGTCTGGGGGGTGGTCCGTTTCCCCTGGGTTTCATTTGAGATGGCCTTGAGGGGGCTGGAAAGCACCAATGTTTCAAGGGGCAATGCCTACTGAATCTAGGAGGCTGTACTTGCAACAAATCTTTGACTGCCTGCATTGATTTAGCTTTTTCTTCCATCTTTTTAAGAACCTCTTCTGCTTTGGTGCCAAACAGATTGTCCTTGTTCAAAGGAGCGTCTAGTAATTTTGATTTGACATGGTCTGGCAAGGTCTGCTCCTTAAGCCAAGCATGCCTTCTCAGTAAAGAACCAGTGACTGCTGCCCTGCAAGATGCTTCTATGGCATCAAAGCCACAGTGCAATGTATGCTTGCTGACTTGGCTTGTAGAATGCATAAGCTCTTGTAATTCTTTATTTTCTGCACAGTCCGTAAAGGTAGCTATTTGTTTGCTTAATAAGTTCCATAATATGTTGCTGGTACTTCAGCAAGTGAAACTGACAATTCAAAGCCCTAATGGCGAGAGTTGCACAGGCGTATACTTTCTTACCCTATCTGTCTAAAGCTCTGGAATCCCTGTCCGAAGCAGTGGGATTCTTAGCTGTAGTTGCTTTGATACCTTTAGGCCCCTGGGAGATTACCTCCGGGTCAGCAGTAGGATTTTTGAAAAGGAATTTGTGAGAGTCAGGAACTCTGTTAGTACCCGTCTGATTTCCTAGGAGTAGAGGGTAAAGTATCAGGAGTTAAACTGGATTCCATAAAGACATCATCCACAACATCCAAGACTGGGGGTATTGTTAAAGGCCTATGTTGTGGCAAGTCTAGAAATTCTCTGAGTTTCTTTTTGGACTGAGGATAGTTTTGGCATTCCCAGTGGAAATGCTCTCAAAGTATGTAAGGTTTCACCAAAAGAAAAATCCTCTGAAGGAGAAGCAGAGGGAATGGATTCCTCTGCATCTGAATCCTCATAAGCAAATAAAGGCATGTCTTCATAATCAGATACCCCAGAGTTGTCGGACTCGATCTGTTAAAGCTGTTGGGGACAGGTCTCTCTCTTACCAGGGGAAGCTTGACTTCCCTAATCAACATAATAAAGTCTTCTGCCATTTTAAGCATTTGATGTTGTGGCAAGCAAGCAGGTGCATGAGTTTGGGTCGTCTTTTTTTAGGTGTAGAGAGTACTCGACCTTAGAAACTCAATAGTTTTAGACCTGGAGATGCGAAAGAAGTCGGTTTGTGTTGAATATCGGTAGTGCAAAGAACTTCCTCAGAAGCTGGTGCCTGCTCAGCGGCTCCAGAGCCATCCAAGGTAGACACATCCGCAGGTTCCAAAGAAGAGTCTCGCGGCATACCTGACTCCGAATGGGTCTCGGTAGAGGCCTGCGAATCTAATGAATTGGGCATCAGGGGCTGTGAAAGTGCCTGAGAACCGGCGAACTGGCAACTAGCTTAACAGAAGCATCGTCTGCAGTTCTGGACCTGTGCGGCCTTGTCTTTATCCTTATATTTTTTTTGGAAGATCGGTAGTCGGATGGCTTATCGAAGCCATTTCGGAATACAGAGATTGAGAATGAAAGTATTTAGCGACAATAAGGGCCTGACGACGAATAGTTCGGGCGTTGAACAAGGCACAAAACCGACAGCAAGTTACGTCGTGGTCTAGGCCTAAACAGGTGACGCAGTAAGAATGAAAATCTCGGTGTGGTATTTGCTTTCCACAGGCAAGACAATTGTTAACTTTTTCTGACATCGGTTAGAGCAAGAAAAAAGGATCCCCAATGCGATACTTACCTTTAGAAGACTTCAGGATAACGAAAACTCCGGTAGTGGCCAATCGGCACTCGTGCAAACTGCTTCTTGCTCCTTCTCAAGAAAGACTGATGTAATGGCGTCAGCTGCCTGTTTTTATACCCTGATGACCTGACGTCAGACCTGCAGCAACAGCAACAGACGGAGAAATATTAAGTCTCTGGTATTAAGATTTGCACTGGGTGTGACGAGGGTGGACAGGATCAGGAATACGTATATTAATGGGTCAGCCCGGTTTGGAGACAAAGTCAGAGAGGCAAGATTACGTTGGTTTGGACATGTGCTGAGGAGGGATGCTGAGTATATTGGGAAAAAGATGCTAAGGATGAAGCTAACAGGAAAAGAGGAAGGTCTAAGATAAGGTTTATGGATGTGGTGAGACAGGACATGCAGGTGGTTGGTGTGACAGAGCCAGATGCAGAGGACAGGAAAAAATGGAAACAGATGATCCGCTGTGGCGACCCCTAGCGGGAAGAGCTGAAAGAAAATGATGATTCGGGCCAACTGAGGGCTACCTGCAGACAGATAACCCAAGTGTGATGACTGTAACAGTGAAACACCAAGAACATCTACAAAAGCCACCAAGGTTAAAAACAAAATAGCAATTGGGCAGGAAGGTGGAAGAAAAACAAAATTCAGCCAGAAGTCAAGCAAATATATAAATGCAGGCACACAAGTAAATAATTCACTCAAGCAAATAAATAAAAACAGTGCAGTACTGTTAAGCATTACTGAACAGTTAAAGTGCCAAAAATATACTTATATCAGCTCTGTATTTACAGATTGTTTAAGAAGCGCACTCGGGCACAATGGAGCTCCTAGCAAGATGAGCAGAAAGTCGCACAAAGGTAATACTTTTATACCAGCAAGATAAAAGATCCTTCCAAAGCCAAGCCTTGAGGTAATCATGACACAAAAGCTGTTTGACCAGTGGTTCTACCCTGTACGGAGTTCACTACAAACTCTCTTGCTGCACCAGAGAGCCGTAAAGGACCCCCTATGTGAAACCAGTTAGTTCAAGCCAAAGTGCTGCACCAAATACCTTAGGACAGAAACAAAAATTTCAGCAAAGGTCAGGAAACAAATTTCAGACAGAAGTCAAGCAAATATATAAATGCAGACATAGATAAGTAAATATCAAGCAAATAAATAAAAACAGTGCAGTACTGTTAAGAATCACTGAACAGTTAAAGTGCAAAAATATCAGCTCTGTATTTCCAATTTAAGAAGTGCACTCAGTCAGGCACAGTGGAGCTTCTAGCAAGATGTCCCTGGCTGTTGGCTTAAAAATATAAAGTAAAGACTAGTGTTCAAAGTGGACAACCCTGCCTTGCTCCACTTCCATGGCTAAACACTGTAGAGAGCTCACTAGAAAATGAAATGCTTCAAGGGATCCCTCTCTATAAATTCACAGTGCTAGCAAATGCTTTTTCAGTATACAAACCTATTATTATTAGTGCCCATTTCATAAGGACTTTACTATTGTCAAATGTTTGCCTACCTTCTGTAAATCCACACTGAGCTGCTAGTCTTGTGATTTCCTACACTATCCTTTGTCCTCCATTTTGTCACAATTGTCATAAAACCCTTACAATCATGTCTCAGAATCGAAATAGATCGATATAACCCCAGATCAATGGAATCTTTTCCCATCCCTTTGTATAAACTACCACTACTGCTTCTCTCCATGTCAAAGGCACATCACCACAAAAGTATTGTTAAAGTGCTAGCCAAGCTTTTATCTTGTTCCTTGATTTTTCACACTTCTGTTGGAATTGTCACTACCAGTGTTGTGGTCTCTATCACTTCCTTAATTTCAATCTCCTTTAATTTTGATGTTAATGTTCCTCTTCTGTTAAATTATTTATTTTACATTTGCTGACCGGGCTAGTCTAACTGGATATGTGTCCGTTTTCATTAGAGGCCCGGGGAGATAAGTTTCATGAGAACAAAATCAAAACATCTCATATAAACAAGTTCATAAACAACTATTCATATGTACAATGTACGTTGTAGGAATAGTACAGAGATCATCAAAGAAGGTAGACATTCCAAACATAGTTCAGAAAAATGCAGGTACAATACAAAAACTGCAGGTTAATACAGGATATAAAAAAAGAAAGAAGGTTATACTATAATTTAGTAAAAAAAAGTTGTCACAATCATAAGTTTCCAAAAGATGCAAGTAAGAGTATATAGTAGGACAAGGGTATGTTATATTTAAGGAAAATAGGACCTGATAAATGAGAAGAAGAGAGTAGGCAGAAGCAAGATAGAAGAGCTAGTTGCTTAGTCAAGCTTAGTACAGGGATACAACTAGCGTGTTCTGAGGAAGAGTTTTAGTTTCCTTTTGAAAAGTGATACAAAGGGAAGTGAGGAAAATTCACTGGGAAGTAGGTTCCAGGATTTTCCAACAGTATTAGAGAAGAGAGAGTCCCAGCTCTGTTTGATTTTGAAATATCTACAAGAACTTTATGTGATGATCGTAGGGTCTTCAGATTGGTATAGGGGATGATGAGGGTTGATAGTACAGGAGTATTGGTAGGTTGGTAAAGGGTCTTATGGGCAATGGTCAGTTGGTGGAATTTAAGCTGATTTTGCAGTTCAAGCAATCCTAGCAGATTTAGATTATAACAGTGGTGGGTTCTGAAAGGGTTTCCTGTAGCAAATCTGGCTATGTTATTGTAGGAATGTTCCATTTTATTGAGGTTATTTTTAGATAGATTTGTATATATGGGTGAGGCACAGAAGAGAGTAGAGATTAGATGAGTGTGAGCAATAGTTATTCCAGCTGAAGGAGAAAGGAAGGGCTTGATCCTGTAGAGAGCGCCTAGTTTTTGTTAACAGTTTTTAGAGTATTATTGATATGGGTGTCGAAGTTGAGGTTGTCATCTATGGTGATGCCTAGTAGTTTGGTTGTAGGTTCTGGGGATACGACAGTACCATTTGTTAGATGTTACAGTGAAATCTATTGGGGAAGACCTACGTGTAGGAGTAAAAAGGAGGAGTTTAATTTTTTGGGGGTTCAGGAGGAGACAGCGCTGTGTAAACCATTGGTCAACTGTGTTAAACACTGTTTGGGTAAGGGAGTGAAGTTCAGATGTGATTGTGGATGAGCATATAAGAGTGGAGTAGTCTGCCTATAGGATGTATGTAGCTTGGTGGACTGCTAGGTGAAGGACATTGATAAATACAGAAAAAAGTAAGGGTCCTAATATGGACCCTTGAGGGACACCAAGGTTAGCAGGCAGGTGGGTATATAGAATATTCTGCCAAAGAACAGCCTGTTGTCTGTTTTCCAAGTAGGATTTGAACCATATTATAGCAAGTTCATCTAGTGACAGGGATGTAAGAATATTTAAAAGTATCTGGTGATTTACCATATTGAATGCCTTGGACAGATTAACAAACAATGCAAAGGAAAGCATATTGTGGTTCCGTTTTTTGTTGATACAATCAGTAAAGGAGAGGTGGGCAGTAGTAGTGCTGTGGGAAGGTCTGAAACCATGTTGACAGCAGGACAGTAAACTATTTTGGATTAGGTGGTCTAGCACTTGCTTGTGGATACATTTTTCCATGATCTTTGCCAAAGGAGAAAGTAGGGCTATGGGACGGTAGTTGGAGAATTCAGTAGAGCGTCTGCCTTTATGTAGGGGGATAATATAGGAGACTTTCCAGATACTAGGGATGTGTCCTTCACTGATGGTTCTATTGATCAGGATGGAAATGGGACAGGCAACGGATTTGACTGCTTTTTGTAGATATTCGGCTGGTAGTTGTTTTGCTGAAGGAGAAGATGGTTTCAGTTTTTGGATAAGGGTAAGGATATATGTTGTTGGGACTGGTTGGAAGAGAAATGGAGGGGGTTGGATAGAGTTTGAGTTGATATAGGAAAGCCTTGAGGTGATAACTGACTGGCAAGTGTTTGAATGGCTTCAGTGAAAAAAGTATTAAAGGCATTGACAGTATGCTTGGGATTTTCCTGGTCTGTGCCTTGTGGGTTTAGAGTGAGTGTGAGACCTGGGTGTAATAGTTGGTTAATACTTGCCCAGAACTTTTTTGGTTTACTTTGTTAAGTTTGCTGGAATTGTAGGTAGTAGTTTCTTTTGTCAGAGAGTATAGATTTTTTAGTGTCATTTCTCGGTTGTCTGAAATTTTGTTGGTCTACAGGGTTTTTAGTCATTCGCCATTTATTCCAGTATTTATTTCTGAGATGGACTTTTTGCTTGGTTTCTTTTGAAAGCCATGGAGCAGATTTAGTTCTGATTCTGATAGAGCGGGTTGGAGCATGGTGGTCAAGTATAGCTAGGTAACTGGAATTAAAGTATTTAATAGCATCCTCCAATGGGAGGTATTTTAAGGGAGACCAGTTACATGCTTTTAGTTCATTTTGGAAGAGATCAGGGTTAAAGTTTTCTTGGTTCTAATTGTCCTACAAATGGTTGGAATGGGTAGATTGGTCTTATCCCTGATGATGTAGGTGAGTGAGTGGTCACTCACATCATCAGGGAGGGTTCCAGCTTCATAAGTCTGGAGAAGATTATTTATGACAATCCAGTCTAAAGTACTTTCTTTCTTAGGCTCGTTTATCCTGGTAGGGGAGGTAATGGTTTGAGAGAAACCGAATAGGTTAATATGGGTGGTAGGACGATTACCGCTGCAACATTTCCAATCAATGTTGAAATCCGCTAGGATTATGGTTTCTTGAGCTAAGTTTTGAGACAACCAGCAAAGGAATGGTGGCACTGTTATTGCCAGGAGGTAGATAGATACAGATAATATAAATGGATTTGTAAGTATTGATTTGAAGTTTGGAAATAAGAATTTCAGCATTAGAGGTGGTTTATAATCATAGGTAATAATTTGTAGGCCTGATTTAAACAGGATAGCAATCTCACCACCCTTCGTCGCTACACGGTCAAGTCGTAAGATATTACAGCCGGGTGGGATGACTTCATTGTCTTTAGTAACAGGTTTTAACCTGGTTTCTGTTAAACATAGCATGTCAAAGGAGTAGACTTCTAAGAGAGAATGGAGTTGTGCAACTTTGTTATTAATACTACGTACACTGAGGTGAGCTATTAAGAGTGAGTTTGGTGGTTTGGTGAGGGAATGAAAAGTAGAGGGATTGGGGTTGAGGAGTTGAGTGGTGGTAGTAGCAGTAGTAGTTGTTGGGCCTGGGTTTGGGTGAATATCTCCATCTTTTAAAGAGAGTTGTATTTGAAATCTAGGATTTGGGGATTTACAGTATAGGTTTGGACATCTCCTGGGGTTGACAGAGTTGTATCTAATGTGGGCTATTCTATGATATTTAGGCAGTAGATAGCTGGGTGTAGATGTTATATTAACATGGTTATTGAGAATAGGTAGAGGAGGAGAGGTGGTTAGCTTATTGGGGTATTGAAGTTGTGGCTTTAATGGGTGTTCATAGGAGGTAAGCAGGTAGGCTAAAGGTAAAGGAGGTACAAGTAAGAGTGTGAGTAACAGCTGTAAGCGGGTTGAGGTGTGTAGTTTGTACATCTGGATGAGGAAGTTGTATGAAATATCTTACAATTTCATCTGTTGTCACCCTGTAGATCTTATTTATGTTGTCTACTGTAGTAATGGGCGTACCTTCATTGAAGGTTGTGTGTCAGGGCTGGTAACTCAACACGTAAAAATCTACTGCCAATCATTAGCGGACCAGAATTCTGCTGTGGCGACACCTAACTGGAAAAAGCCGAAAGATACAACTGTAGTAAGTCAACATTCATTAGTATTTTCCTAGATCAGCAACTTTATTACAATTCTCATAATTCCCGATTTTAGTCATCCCTTTAGCCTTTGTTGCCTTAGACATCGATCATATAATTTGCTTGCTCTAAGGTTATCAAAAAGAGTCTTAAAGTCATTGTTGAATGTTCATTCATTTTTTTTCTGGATACTTTTTGCATGAACATTCCACATACTTTCAATTGCTTCTCAACCAGTTGTGCTCGACTGATTATTTTTTGCTTCTGTATATTTTTCTATTTTTTTAAGCCCTCTAAAATACCTACTGTCCGTATCTCATTTGCTTTCACTGTGACCACATTTCTTCTCTTCATTTTCCAATTCTCCCAGTTCTTTGCAAGGTCTTTACTGCGTGGGTTCAAATCTTATATAAGATTTTTTTTTTTTTGTTAAGAAATAGTGGAAATCCCTGTGTTTATCACAATATACTTTCACTTTCGTACAAAACTTAATTTGTATAGGTACATGGTCTAACACTTACCAGACGTGTTTTCATGGTTTGTACCATGTTACAGCATTCTTTCAATATGCAACATGTAGCTAATCTTGGTCAAGAATCGCATTTTGCTGAAACTAAAGGAGGTACTGTATCAATACTCAAATATAAATATATCTCTAGATTGGTAAGACCCCTCTTCAGGACACTGACAGCTACAGGACCCCCCCCCCCTCCATGAATCAGGACAGCCACAAAGTCAGCTTGGTTCTACTTGAGTCAGTCAAGATACAACCAAACACCCTGGTTTTGGGTGACTAATTACCCATCCATTAACTGGGTAAATTATGTGTGTTCCAACTCAATTGCCCAAAGGTCCCAAGATTTTGTTAACTCCAATGCCCTGGACCGGCTGGTTGACACATCCACAAGGGGCTCAAACATCCTGGATCTGGTGCTCACCAGCATGGGGGACCGCTGCACCACTCCCAGTGTGTGGCCATCCCTGCTGATTTCTGACAAGTCAGTCTTGCTAGAAGTAACTATAAAACAACCCCCCCACTTAGCAACAACTAGACTAAAAAAAGTTTCCAATGCCAATTACAACCTCTTATGTGATATCAAATAGCTTCATAGCCCCTCCCCCACTGATGGAACAGACACCTATGCTGAGTTTTACACCAATGCTTTATACGAGCACATGTAAAATTGCATGGACTCAGCTGTACCAGATAGAACCAAAGCAAGATCTTCAAGGAAAAACAAATCTGCCTGGCGGACAACTGCCATTAATAGGCTATACAACAGGAGAAAGAAATGGCTGTCTGAAAGTAGAAAGAAAAAGTCTCAAAACTGAAAACACTCCTTCCTCAACTTAAACAAGCAAATAAGACTCCTAATGAATTCCACCAAAGACAACTAGGAGTCCAAATAAGCTTCCCTAACTAACAACAACAAGGCATTCTTTAGTTACATCTGTAACCTCAAAGGTAAAGCCCAGATTTGAACTTAATTCATAGTTAATGGTACTACATATACAGAACCTGTGAATATAGCAAACTTGCTGGGTGACAGGTTCAGTGAAAACTTCATTCCCCTGTCCCCACCACATACACCCCAAAGCATCCCTAACACCTGTCCCCCACTGGACACATATACCCCAAAGCATCCCTAACACCTGTCCCCACCTAGTTTCTCTGAGAAGCAGGTCTTAAACATCCTTGCCAAGGCCAAAACCATACCCTCTAAGAGACCAGACAACATCCCGGGCTGTGTTCTACATGGGTTAAAACAGGAATTAGCATCACCATTAAACACGCTTTTCAATCACAGCCTAAGCACTGGCTTCATCTGAGCAGAGTGGAAAACAGCTACCACCATCCTTTTGCACAAAGAAGGTGCATCCACAGACTCCGGAAGCTACAGACCCATTAACCTGACCAGCCTCATCTGCAAGGCCATGGAACGAATCATCACGGACCTTATTAACAAAGATAAGAAATCACCAAATGCTCGACCCCACCTAATTTGGCTTTGTCAAGGGGAGATCATGCCTTGGGGGACTTCGAGACAGTCACAAAAGCCCTAGACGAGGGCAAATCTGTGCATGTGGGCTACCTAGACTTAGCAAAGGCCTTTGACACAATCCCCCACTCGGGCATCATTGATAAACTCACCCAGCTGGGTATCAACCCATATATTGTCAGGTGGGTTGCAAACTGCCTCACTGACAGAACTCATATGGTCAGAATAGGAGACTCCACCTCCTCCAGCAGACCCATAACCAGTGGTGATCCATAGGGATTGGTTCTGGGACCCCTACTGTTTGGAATCTATTTCTCTGAAGTATAGGCTGAAACCAAAGCACTGTGGCTGACAGTTTGCTGATGACTGCAAAATAAGAGCGATCACTGATACCCTAAATGTCAACATCCTGCAAGAAGGTCTTATGCAAACTAATGACTGGTGCCAAAGTCATGGTCTTAAACTTAATGCAAAATATACATCATCCACTTAGGCAAAAGGGTAATGTTCCTGAAAAACCAGAGAGGCCCTTGAGTGGATCACTCTTTCCTCCACGTTTGTTTTTAAGGGTGATGTTCCTGCAAATTACCACATCAATAGCAATATCTTAAGCACAGAGTTTGCGGTGAGAGATCTGGGCACACAGGTCAACAGCAACCTTAACTTCGATCACTATGTCTCCACAGTGGTATGAAGGGCATTTTATATTGCTCATCACATAAGTAAGAGCATTGCCTCCAGACAGAGAGGTTATAATCCCCTGTACTCTTCCTTCATCAGGCCAATAACAGAGTACAATGCTCCCTTTGGTATGTTCCTTTCCAAACTACTGCAGCAACTGAACAGACCACAAAGTTTCCTTACAAAGAAAATTCAGGGTCTAGAAGATCTGTCTCATGATGCAAACAGACAGAAATCATGGTCACATTACTGTGTGTCATACAGACTGCACAGAAGAGACCTGTGCCTAGCATATAGAGCAATTTCTGACCCAGGTTTAATGGAAATGCTGCACATTTGCAAGTCAAATGGCAAACAGGTTACTCACTCAGAGGACCTTAATCTGGTATGTGACATCAACAGAACTTGCTAGAGAGAGAGATTTGTCTCACAGAGGTTGCCCCTCCTTTGAAACAAGCTTCCTATTCATGTTAAACAAAGCCCATCAACCCTATTTAAGCGTAATTTAGATGACTGGATGGGTACCTGGAAATTCACCCCAGGGTTCCACCTGTGTCCATCTTGGACAGGGGCAACAGGTGCTGATGTTAGTGTCTGCTTGAACCAGACACCCTTGGGAACATGGGCTGAACTTGGCTAGGTTTGTTAAGGCCCTGGGGCTGTTAGCCTAATAACCTCTTATGACCCTATGAAGCATATACATATTCCACTTTCTGCCTTCTGTTCACTACATTAATTAGCCTAATTACATGCATTTACTTGTCTAAGTATCTACCCTCAGCTGGTATTCTATGATGTATTAGCTTCTCCAGAGATCTTTCACATTTCAAATAGTTTTCCAATTTCGTTTTCTATCGTACATCCTTGATAAAAGGCTATAACTTCTCCCATAATAACCTTTTAATCCTGTCTCACTATTTGTGGTGGAGTATACAGTGCAGCTGGTGTAAATCTTGTACCCTGCCAACAACCTCCTCGTTGTTATAAATCTTGCCTGCATGCTCTTCATTGGTCCAAAATCTTTAATTCTACATCTGTTTTAATAACTTTCCAGACACTTTTCCTCTGCCCTCCTATTCCAGCAAATAAACCCTCTACATTTTCTCTGCGATTTGGTTGTTTCTTGTAACAATATTACATATGCATTACTGTTGTCAATATAAGTTAGTACTCCCTCTTGCTGACAAAGAAAAAAAAAGTCCATTTACAGTCCAAACCAAAAAACTGTGCCATAGTAAAGATTAATGTTATTCTACTTAACCGATATTCTTAGTTCCAAGCTTGTCCTGCATACTAATCGCTTTTTGTCCGCCTTGTATTTTTCTGTAGTATTGTCTCAAATGAATCTGCTCTCTTTAAAATGCACAATTCCCTCTTTCCCCAAGAAAATATAACATATTAACTATATGCACTATGTTTTCAAAGCCATATAACTGACTTTCTGCTCAAACAGCCTTGTGAAGCCTGTTTTAATATTTCTGTAATTGAGGTTCTGCTGGGCAAAATAACAGCCACTACCAGTTCATGACCTATAACCTGCTTGCTGTATTTTATTTCTAAAGCAGTCCATCTATCCCTTGTGTTGCTAGAGAGCCTGTGAACTTTTCAAGGCTGTAGCTATCATTAAAAGGCCAAGCTTTACTACCCAGACAGAGCAACTCCATCCTCCTACAGATTAACTGAGCTTATCAAGAAACATGAAATTACCTGCCAGGAACACCAGAAAGTCTGTACAAGTATGGCAAGTAAATGAAAGTCAGTAATTTTCTCATTGGTAGTTACAGATCTCAGTGGTTCAAAATTATCTTTCAGTCTACATGCACGTTTTTACATTTCAGTTATAACAAACAAAAGCTTTCATTCAACAAATTTCCCTCAGGCAGCACTTCCAGTGCATCGTCTTTGTGAATCCTACCCTTTAGCTTCTTCTAATCCTTAAAATTTTGCATGCATTTGTCATCCTAGCACATGCATTACCAAAACGGCTTCTATACAGTATTGTCTATTGGTTTCCTGTCAATATATTGACTTCCATTTTTATAATATATTGATTTCCTTTTTTATCAGCCATTTACATTTGGTAAAAAGCAATTGTTTTATGGGGGGGGTTATAAACTGATCTCTCCTTAGTCTGAATCAGAAATCTAATGAGAAAACCTTGCATGTATCTCTCCATCTTCCTGTCAGATTCAGAATCTTGAATCTCTTCGGGAAGAGAAATATCCCTCTTTTTACCATAAACTGTGAGCCAGACCCAGTTAGCTATTCCTGTCTAAGAAAACAATAGGGCCAGCATTACATTGTCAGCAGCAGTAGTCTCAATAGGAATGGGTATTAACATTCTGCCAATATCTTCTCTGTTCCCTCTCCCAGGACCAACAACAGAGTGGCTTCTCCCTTGCCCACTCATGGGACCCTAAAAACCAGAGAAGGGGCTGACTAACCCCCTGAACTGTAGTAGCTGTAGCTGCTGCACCAGAGGGATCTAGAGTAAAAAATTAGTCTGAGGAGCAAAACGCCCACAGCAGAATCACCCGCCTGTGGCTGAGGCAAACTGCTAGCGTGCTGTAGTGGCAAAGGCTGTTTCCTTAACTTTTTGTTTTTGTGGCTGGAATAACCAACCTGTGGGACCAGTAGAACATTTCACTGTCAAGCCGAAAATGGTGCCGCTTTCCCATGAAACTGTGCAACAAAAGCCAGTAAAAATTAAGTCTTTAGAAGTCACTTTTTTCCACACAAAAAAAAACCAGTAAAAAAAATCACAAACACTTTTACTTTCTACGGGCTGACATTTCCTCCACAGAAAAAAATGGTTTTCCATTACTTTAGTCAACTTTAAACAGACAGGGAAAAAAGTGCACTCGTTTAAAAGTACAATACAGTCTCATGACAGTCCAATAAAACACAAACTCCTGGCTTAAAAATAACTTCTCTGAACAGAAAAATATTAAACAATTTTTTGGAAGTTTTTTTCCCCAAAGAAACTTGTCTGCCTCACAAAGGAACAGCACAAACCAACAATCAACCTCAAAAGCCTCAGGAGCAGCATGCTCTTCAGCAACAGGAAAGCTCTTAAGGGCTTGGCATCCAAACCTGTAATTTTAGTCGGCTCAGCTGGAGATGACTACTTAGGTGCATGGAAGGCGCCCTGAAGCCTTGGAAGCTGGTCAGCTTTTGTATCCTGTGCAGGATATAACCCAAAATAGCCAAGGCTACTGCAGCAGTGATCAATATGATGAAGATAGCAAGGTACACACAACTAGTTGGAGACCACAACAGCTATGGTCTTAAGGTGGAAACAAGAGAACTCAACAGAAGCAGGCACCTAGTCTTCATAGGTCAGCGTGTCGTCAAGCACCTCATAAATCAGACATTTAATCAATTTCTTTCTTACAACTAGGCTGCCACAGAAGGACCAGATGTCAGTTTCTGCTGAATAGTATTGTTTTCAACTTCTTAGGATAGTTTCTTTTCAACTCCCCTTTTCTACATGTAATCGAGGTTTCACGTCAACTCTCACTACAGTAGACTACCTCTTATCCAGTCTCTGGATAAATGAATGGCTGGTTAATCAGGAAAATAATCAGAAAATAAATACAAAATAGCATTTATAGGTTATTAATAAACTAGAACAGGATGTGTTGGTATGCACTGTTCTAATGAATATGAAGTCTAAAACTCAAAGGTCTGTCATTTAGCCCAGAGGAGGCAGAAGTGCTGTTCTTCTCTGTTATTTTTAGGTAGGCCTATGGCAGAAATTTGATGGCCGGTTAAACAGAGGCAGGAAAAGAGGGAGTCTACTGTACTTCTCAGTCCAGAGCCTCTCCCCTACCCTTAACAGTCATAACGGACTGCTGCAGATATTCACACAATTCAATTTCTCAGCTCTACGTCCTTGTTTCTTCTTGCCTTTATCCTGTCTCAGTTTGTCAAATCATTATCCGCTTTCCTGCACATGTGACCAGACCACTGAAATCTGTTCACACCAACCACCTTTGCTAATGAGGATATTTGTTCTCTACATCCTACTACTCGATACACTTCACATCCATCACCTCCAGCTTGCTCAGCTGATCTGCCTTCTCTGCCCAGGTTTCTGTGCCACACAGAAGCACTGGTCACAACTACTTTGTACATCTAACTTTTCAGCTTCTTTGGCATTCTTGTGTTACACACTAAACCTGATAATTCAAGCTAGTTGGCTGCAGTACCTCTGATTCTAGCTTTGACTTCATTCAGATTTCATTCTTTTCAGTCACACTTCCCAAACATTTAAAGCTGTTAAGCTACTTCACTATCCCTCCGATCTCATTTACAACTGCTTCTGCTTCCCCGTATTTGCAGCCCCAGCTACTGCCTTGTCTGTACTCTGTTTCATTCCCGTGTGTTTCAGTTTTGCATTCAATTCCCCTATCATTGACTGACATCCCTGTTCAGAATCTGCGTAGTGTCACATCATCTTTCTACAGCAGCTCTGTTGATTCCTCCTCTAAAACCTATTAGTTGACACTGCCCATCACTAGTATGAACAGAAATGAGCTGAGCCATGATGCACACTCACTCCCACTGGGTACCCCTCTATCAGTCTGAACAATGTTTACACTTGTGTCATTGATTCCTTATACAGAGCCTGCACTATTTCTAAGACTTTGAATCATCAAGGACTACCCAAACCAGGTTTCTTGGGACCTGGTCATATGCTTTCTCCATGTCTAGGAAAGACCAGTAGGCCTCCTTCCTCCTCAACTACAGCTCTCCACTTTTTTTCACTGTAAACATCACATCAGTTGTACTCCATTCTCATCTGAATCCAAACTGCTCATCAATCATCATATGTTCCACTTGTGATTTCATTCATCAGTCACCCTCTCCAGCAAGTTCATGCAGTGTGAAGGGAGTCGGACACACCTGTACTTCCCACAGTTCAAAATACTCTCCTTCGATCTTGCATACTGTCACTAGAATGACACACCTGTACTTCCCACAGTTCAAACTATTCTCCTTCGATCTTGCATACTGTCACTAGTCTGACACACCTGTACTTCCCACAGTTCAAAATACTCTCCTTCGATCTTGCATACTGTCACTAGTCTGACACACCTGTACTTCCCACAGTTCAAAACATTCTCCTTCGATCTTGCATGCTGTCACTAGAATGTTGGCTGCAGTTACATGAACATGCTTCTCACTACATACGATGCCATGATAAGCCTCAGGAACCATTTGCCCTAACACACCCTAAACATTCATTATAACTGCTGTAACTCATGAACATGCTTCTCACTACATACGATGCCATGATAAGCCTCAGGAACCATTTGCCCCAACATCCTAAACATTCATTATAACTGCTGTAACTCATGAACATGCTTCTCACTACATACGATGCCATGATAAGCCTCAGGAACCATTTGCCCTAACATCCTAAACATTCATTATAACTGCTGTAACTCATGAACATGCTTCTCACTACATACGATGCCATGATAAGCCTCAGGAACCATTTGCCCTAACATCCTAAACATTCATTATAACTGCTGTAACTCATGAACATGCTTCTCACTACATACGATGCCATGATAAGCCTCAGGAACCATTTGCCCTAACACACCCTAAACATTCATTATAACTGCTGTAACTCATGAACATGCTTCTCACTACATACGATGCCATGATAAGCCTCAGGAACCATTTGCCCTAACACATCCTAAACATTCATTATAACTGCTGTAACTCATGAACATGCTTCTCACTACATACGATGCCATGATAAGCCTCAGGAACCATTTGCCCTAACATCCTAAACATTCATTATAACTGCTGTAACTCATGAACATGCTTCTCACTACATACGATGCCATGATAAGCCTCAGGAACCATTTGCCCTAACACACCCTAAACATTCATTATAACTGCTGTAACTCATGAACATGCTTCTCACTACATACGATGCCATGATAAGCCTCAGGAACCATTTGCCCTAACACCCTAAACATTCATTATAACTGCTGTAACTCATGAACATGCTTCTCACTACATACGATGCCATGATAAGCCTCAGGAACCATTTGCCCTAACACATCCTAAACATTCATTATAACTGCTGTAACTCATGAACATGCTTCTCACTACATACGATGCCATGATAAGCCTCAGGAACCATTCGCCCTAACATCCTAAACATTCATTATAACTGCTGTAACTCATGAACATGCTTCTCACTACATACGATGCCATGATAAGCCTCAGGAACCATTCGCCCTAACATCCTAAACATTCATTATAACTGCTGTAACTCATGAACATGCTTCTCACTACATACGATGCCATGATAAGCCTCAGGAACCATTTGCCCTAACATCCTAAACATTCATTATAACTGCTGTAACTCATGAACATGCTTCTCACTACATACGATGCCATGATAAGCCTCAGGAACCATTTGCCCTAACACATCCTAAACATTCATTATAACTGCTGTAACTCATGAACATGCTTCTCACTACATACGATGCCATGATAAGCCTCAGGAACCATTTGCCCTAACATCCTAAACATTCATTATAACTGCTGTAACTCATGAACATGCTTCTCACTACATACGATGCCATGATAAGCCTCAGGAACCATTTGCCCTAACATCCTAAACATTCATTATAACTGCTGTAACTCATGAACATGCTTCTCACTACATACGATGCCATGATAAGCCTCAGGAACCATTTGCCCTAACACATCCTAAACATTCATTATAACTGCTGTAACTCATGAACATGCTTCTCACTACATACGATGCCATGATAAGCCTCAGGAACCATTTGCCCTAACATCCTAAACATTCATTATAACTGCTGTAACTCATGAACATGCTTCTCACTACATACGATGCCATGATAAGCCTCAGGAACCATTCGCCCTAACATCCTAAACATTCATTATAACTGCTGTAACTCATGAACATGCTTCTCACTACATACGATGCCATGATAAGCCTCAGGAACCATTCGCCCTAACATCCTAAACATTCATTATAACTGCTGTAACTCATGAACATGCTTCTCACTACATACGATGCCATGATAAGCCTCAGGAACCATTTGCCCTAACATCCTAAACATTCATTATAACTGCTGTAACTCATGAACATGCTTCTCACTACATACGATGCCATGATAAGCCTCAGGAACCATTTGCCCTAACACATCCTAAACATTCATTATAACTGCTGTAACTCATGAACATGCTTCTCACTACATACGATGTCATGATAAGCCTCAGGAACCATTTGCCCTAACATCCTAAACATTCATTATAACTGCTGTAACTCATGAACATGCTTCTCACTACATACGATGCCATGATAAGCCTCAGGAACCATTCGCCCTAACATCCTAAACATTCATTATAACTGCTGTAACTCATGAACATGCTTCTCACTACATACGATGCCATGATAAGCCTCAGGAACCATTCGCCCTAACATCCTAAACATTCATTATAACTGCTGTAACTCATGAACATGCTTCTCACTACATACGATGCCATGATAAGCCTCAGGAACCATTTGCCCTAACATCCTAAACATTCATTATAACTGCTGTAACTCATGAACATGCTTCTCACTACATACGATGCCATGATAAGCCTCAGGAACCATTTGCCCTAACACATCCTAAACATTCATTATAACTGCCGTAACTCATGAACATGCTTCTCACTACATACGATGCCATGATAAGCCTCAGGAACCATTTGCCCTAACATCCTAAACATTCATTATAACTGCTGTAACTCATGAACATGCTTCTCACTACATACGATGCCATGATAAGCCTCAGGAACCATTTGCCCTAACATCCTAAACATTCATTATAACTGCTGTAACTCATGAACATGCTTCTCACTACATACGATGCCATGATAAGCCTCAGGAACCATTCGCCCTAACACATCCTAAACATTCATTATAACTGCTGTAACTCATGAACATGCTTCTCACTACATACGATGCCATAAGCCTCAGGAACCATTTGCCCTAACACACCCTAAACATTCATTATAACTGCTGTAACTCATGAACATGCTTCTCACTACATACGATGCCATGATAAGCCTCAGGAACCATTTGCCCTAACACACCCTAAACATTCATTATAACTGCTGTAACTCATGAACTTGCTTCTCACTACATACGATGCCATGATAAGCCTCAGGAACCATTTGCCCTAACACCCTAAACATTCATTATAACTGCTGTAACTCATGAACATGCTTCTCACTACATACGATGCCATGATAAGCCTCAGGAACCATTTGCCCTAACACATCCTAAACATTCATTATAACTGCTGTAACTCATGAACATGCTTCTCACTACATACGATGCCATGATAAGCCTTAGGAACCATTTGCCCTAACACATCCTAAACATTCATTATAACTGCTGTAACTCATGAACATGCTTCTCACTACATACGATGCCATGATAAGCCTCAGGAACCATTTGCCCTAACACACCCTAAACATTCATTATAACTGCTGTAACTCATGAACATGCTTCTCACTACATACGATGCCATGATAAGCCTCAGGAACCATTTGCCCTAACACATCCTAAACATTCATTATAACTGCTGTAACTCATGAACATGCTTCTCACTACATACGATGCCATGATAAGCCTCAGGAACCATTCGCCCTAACACATCCTAAACCTTCATTATAACTGCTGTAACTCATGAACATGCTTCTCACTACATACGATGCCATAAGCCTCAGGAACCATTTGCCCTAACACACCCTAAACATTCATTATAACTGCTGTAACTCATGAACATGCTTCTCACTACATACGATGCCATGATAAGCCTCAGGAACCATTTGCCCTAACACACCCTAAACATTCATTATAACTGCTGTAACTCATGAACATGCTTCTCACTACATACGATGCCATGATAAGCCTCAGGAACCATTTGCCCTAACACCCTAAACATTCATTATAACTGCTGTAACTCATGAACATGCTTCTCACTACATACGATGCCATGATAAGCCTCAGGAACCATTTGCCCTAACACATCCTAAACATTCATTATAACTGCTGTAACTCATGAACATGCTTCTCACTACATACGATGCCATGATAAGCCTCAGGAACCATTTGCCCTAACACATCCTAAACATTCATTATAACTGCTGTAACTCATGAACATGCTTCTCACTACATACGATGCCATGATAAGCCTCAGGAACCATTTGCCCTAACACATCCTAAACATTCATTATAACTGCTGTAACTCATGAACATGTTTCTCACTACATACGATGCCATGATAAGCCTCAGGAACCATTTGCCCTAACATCCTAAACATTCATTATAACTGCTGTAACTCATGAACATGCTTCTCACTACATACGATGCCATGATAAGCCTCAGGAACCATTCGCCCTAACATCCTAAACATTCATTATAACTGCTGTAACTCATGAACATGCTTCTCACTACATACGATGCCATGATAAGCCTCAGGAACCATTCGCCCTAACATCCTAAACATTCATTATAACTGCTGTAACTCATGAACATGCTTCTCACTACATACGATGCCATGATAAGCCTCAGGAACCATTTGCCCTAACATCCTAAACATTCATTATAACTGCTGTAACTCATGAACATGCTTCTCACTACATACGATGCCATGATAAGCCTCAGGAACCATTTGCCCTAACACATCCTAAACATTCATTATAACTGCTGTAACTCATGAACATGCTTCTCACTACATACGATGCCATGATAAGCCTTAGGAACCATTTGCCCTAACATCCTAAACATTCATTATAACTGCTGTAACTTCACTTCAGCTTATCACTTTTCCCAACTTTATTTTCTTCGGTGGACTTCGCATTTCTAAGGTGGGTTCTTATTCTCTCATCATGGGCTACGCACTGGAAAATACAGTTTTTATGGGGTTTTCCTTCAGTTACACTTCTTGATATCCTCTGGACTAGTGAAGCAGGTTGTTGCTAGCATCCCTTATGAACAGTGTTTGATGGCTAGCTTCTTTATCTTTTGTTTTGCACACACTGACAGCAACTGGCACAAAGAAGCTCTAAGTCACTTTCTAGAAGATGGCAGAGGCTGACGCTCTGAAGCCTTATTCTTTGCCATTTTAACTGCTCTTTTAGCTCCCTAAGCTCCTACTAGCAAACTATTCCTTCCCAACTTGCTACATCTTTACCAGCTCCCATTTTTCTGACACTCTCTCATTCTTTTAATAAGTTACTGCAATTCTGCATTCCAAAACTAGCTTTCCTTTTATCTTTTTTCATATCTAATTTAACCACATGTAGGTTTTATCTTCATACATGCTGTTTTTTTAAAGAAACATCTTTATTAAATCATCACATATTACATAGGTCATGTTACATTTATATAAATAACAAACCTTAGCAAAACAATCTCAGTATATTCCAAACTGTGCCGACAACTCTATCTGCAAACATAACGCATCACTTTTAACATATCTAATCGTTAGTCAAGCATTATACAGCTCATTCAAATCCTTTCTTTTAACCCTCGTTCCTCCTCTGCATGTATCGATCCAACACCTCCCATTTTTTCGTATGTAATTTTCTCCTACCCTTTTCTAAAAATCCCAGTTCCAGCTGTGATGATTACTACTACTATCTGCACTACTTCTAGTAAAGTTGGTTTAGACTGATTTTCTAGTAACTGCCTTTTTTGGCAGCCATCATAATTAGACTCAGCAAGGTCTTACTATGTCTAGGCAAGTCCGAGTTAGTACCATAGCGCGCGCACAAAAAAAAAAAAAAAAATCAAATAATTTCCCTAGTCACTCCAACTTGCCCACCCAGCATTTCCAACTGAGCAGTCTGCAGGGAGTCTTTAAAGTCTACCAACCAATTACACTCCCATAAAATATGTTCCCATTTACCTCCTTCTGCCCCATCACACCTCCAACATTTGCTGTCTACCTGTGGAAAAATTCTTTGAAGTCTACATGGGGTATAAAAAAATACTTACATAAACATTTCCAAGTAAAGATCCTAAATCTTATACACTTTGTTGCATATTTGGGAGACATACATATACTCCCCCCTTGCTTCTTTGTGAATTGCTTATCTAATCTCTCTTCCCAGTCCTTCCCAACCTGTTCTGTTTGATCCATATAGTTATGACGCAATAGGTTATGTGCTGTACTAATTATTCCTTTCTTAATAGCAGCTTCTGTTCTAGACTCTGCTAAAAACTCTACCAGTGCTAGTCTTTCATTTAGGACCCCTCTATTTTTTTCTCTAATATCAATCCTTAACATGGAAGGTAATCTTTAGCCTGCAGTCCAAATAAGTTCTCTACACCTTCCCATTCCATTACCTTTCCTTCTCTAGTTATTTGCTCCCAGTACCTTGGTTCCTTTGTCAGCTTTCTCCAATATATTCCTGCTCCCTCTTGCCTACTGCCTGTAACCCTAATTGCAGTCATCTCTATCGTTCACAGGTTGGTACTAGGCTATCGGGCCCATGCAAGCCTAGCCATAACAATTCCCTGGATATTTCTTCCCACAATATTTACTTCTCTGGACCCCTGTCTAGCAAGGCAACTGACATGATCCCCGGGGTGAATTTCCTCTCTCCCATCCAATCATCAAGGTTCCTTTTGAAGAGGGCCAAGGAGGTGCTCTGCTTGACATGTATGGGCAGTCTATTCCAGAGTTTGGGGAATCTCTGGGTCAGGAACCTATCCCTCCAACATGTTTTATTCATTGTGATGACAAGGTTTAGATCCCTGGAGCGTGTGGCTCTGAGGGATTGGGATTTCTTTAAGTGGAGCATGTCCAACAGCTCAGGGTTTGACATGGCCTTGTATGTTGTCAAGCAGAGATCGCCTCGGAGTAGACAATATGCCAGAGTATAGCTGGAGTTTTTTTTAAGACGGTCAGCATATGGCATCTGCTTTAGGCCTGTGATTCTTTTAGTGAGGTATTTCTGTGGCCTTTCCAGCTGTTGTAGAGGTCTTGTGAGGTACATACCAAACAGGGCATTTTACTCTATAATGGGTCTAATGAGGGAGGAGTACAGTGGGACAATGACCTTTTTTCTGGATGAAAATTCCATAGTGATGAGGTGTTACACATAGGATTTCCTGACTGTTGTGGCGATGTGGTTATCAAAAGTGAGACCACTGTCCACCTGTGTCCCCAAGTCTCTCATCACACTTTCGATGTTTAGTGCCCTGCCACCTATGTGGTAATTCATGGGTACCTGTTTTTTTCCAAAGGGGATAACTATACATTTCTTGGCATTAAGCCTGAGCCAATGGCTCTGGCACCAGGCATCTGTTTCTGTAAGGCCCTTTTGTAGAATATCCACATCATTTGGGGATTTAATAATGGCTCCCAGTTTGCAGTCATCTGCGAACTTTGTTAGCCAGAGTCCCTCAGTGTTGGCCTGTACTTCAGAGAAGTAGATGCCAAACAAGAGTGATCCCAGGACTGAACCCTGAGGTACCCCACTTGTCTGGAGTTGGATTTGGAGTCGGCTACTTTTACAGTCTGGGTTCTGTCAGTAAGCCAGTTGGCAACCCATCGAGTGACGTAATGATTTATGCCTAGCTTAGTAAGTTTATCTATGATTCCAGAGTGGGGGGATGGTGTCGAAGGCCTTGGCGAAGTCCAGATAGGCTGTGTGAACTGCTTTACCCTTGTCCACAGCTCTGGAGACTGATTCGAAGAAGTCAATCAGATTCAGGAGACAAGATCGGCCCTTCACAAACCCAAACTGGGTGGGGTCCAGTGTTTGAAGGTTGCCAATGTCTTTGTTTATAAGCTCCATGATAATGCGTTCCATGCTCTTGCAGATCAGGCTTGTCAGACTGATGGGACGGTAGTTCCCAAGATCCAAAGCAGATCCTCCCTTGTGGAACGGGATAACTGTAGCTGTGCGCCACTCAGTGGGCACAAAGCCTGAGGTGAGGCTAGGATTAAACATGACACTTAGGTGAGGTGCCAGTTCATGTAGTACACAGCCTGGGATGTCATCTGGTCCCATGGATTCTGTACTTTTAGCTTTGGAGTGCGCGGTTTCTAACTGTGTGGCCGTGATTATAGGAATTTGGCAATCTTTTGGTATTGAGATGGGCCCTTTAGGGGGTGAGGGGGGGGGTGAAGTTGGCACTAAATCGATCTGCCAGGATATTGGCAATATCCTTGGGATCAGTACATTTAATGCCATTCTGTTGTAGCTCAGAGCAGATCTGAGCATTGCCATTTAGATTCTTGACATAACTATAGAATGCCTTGTGGTTGTCGTTGGAATCTTTGGCAATTTTATTTTCGTAACTAGCTTTTGAGGATTTTATGAGGGATCTCAGCTTCTTACTGAGGCTGGTGAGGGAGTTGTTTTGCATCCTGGGATTTTCCTCTTTTCTGCAACAGTTTCTTCCTTCTGTTGTATAGTTTACAGAAGGGGACCACCAGATTGGCTTCCTTTTTTTGGAGAAGAGCATCTTGTTTCCATTTGGGATGGCACGATTCATGCACGAGTGGATGTGCTCATACAGTGCCTTAGTGCAGGATTCTGCAGTCGAAATTCCAGATCCCGTCTGCGTGGCTGTTGTGAAGTTTGTCACTTCTGACTTCAGTAGCATGAAGTTGGCTTTGAAGAAGTTTTTTAAGGAGGTTTCCTTACTGGGGGGTAGGGGTGGGATGTGGATGTCAAAGGTGATTTGCTTATGGTCAGACCTGACCAATGAGGGGGTGACCACTGGTGTGGGGCACCCATCTCCCATGTTGGTAATGACCAGGTTTAGGATATTGGAGCCCCTGGTGGGCAATGGATTAGTTAATCCAGGGCGTTGGAATTTATGAATTCCAAGAACCGTTGGGAAAAGGAGTTGGTACCCGAGTAGTTTTCCCAATTAATGGCAGGATAGTTGAAATCACCCAGTATTAGGGTGTTTGGTTGTATCTTAATATTTTCCAGTATGTTTAGAAAGGTGTAGTAAGAATCTTGGGGCATGGTGGGTGATCTATAGCAAGCTACAATTTGGATTGCAGTCTTACCTAGTGTTAGTTGCACCTGGAGAATTTCAGATGCATTGTGTTGGGCAACTAGCCTGGAGGTGTGAATATCCTTGGTGAATATGGACACTCCTCCACCTTTAGTGTTTCGGTCTTGGTTTTGTGGCCGAAAAGTGTGGTAAGAGTTGTAGCCTGGTATTGCAGGGGTGCTCTCTGGAGCCTTGAACCAGGTCTCAATTACTGCACAGATATCGATTTTCTCCATTTTTAGGAGTGCCTCGAGAGAGTGCATTTTGAGGTTTAGACTTCTAGCATAGAGTAGTATTACCTTCAGATTTTTCATGCTTGTATCTGTTACAGTGGTGGTTTTGTCCTCTGAACCTTGCCTAAAAAGGCAATATAGGGGTGGCAAGAGCTTTAGCCAGTAACCTGAATCCAAGGGGTGACAGGTGCAGACCATCTCTGGCAAAGCATCGTGGTTTGTCGATCATGTCTTCCCAGGCAGACAAATACTGGATCCCCTTTGAATGACACCAGAAGCTTAGCCAATTGTTGAAGTCAATCATTTTGTCCTTATACTGTGTTATCATTCTGGGCGCTAGGGTCATACCTGCCTGGGTCACATGATCCAAGAGCTCTTCCATGCCTCTCTTCATGTAGTCCAGGGAGGTGCATCTCAAGTCATTCACTCCAGCATGGACAATGACAGAGTCGTATTTGTACTTGTTGTGGAGTGACTTGAGTGCATGCGTTATGTCGCGGATCCTGGCACCTGACAGGCAGCTGACTAATTTTCTTCTTGTTCAGCCTGGTGAGTGAGACATCACTGTGCCTGACTATAGAGTCATCTATGATTAAAGTGTTGGGTACATTGTCTTGCCTTAGGGGCTGTTGTTGGGTGGCACACTGGTGTTGTGAGCTATGTGTCACTTTGGTTGTGACTGGTGTTTGTTTGCGTTTCTGCTTCGGAGGTCCTTGTTGCTTCTTTCTTGTTGAATTATTCTCCATTCCCATTGCTGGTTTAGTTCTTAGAAGACCTTCTGCTACTTTATCAATATTATATTCTGTATGATTATTGTTCTCCTTAAAGGTCGGCATCCAAAATCCCAGTCTCTCTCTCTGTTACTAGAGCTTCCCCCTGTTTCATCATCTTTCCACTTTGAATGACAGCCTTCTGCTTGTACTATGTATGGGAGCCTTAACTGTGTTGCTCTGTAACACCCCTTCAACTTGGGTATCTCAATCCTCCCTGTTCTACTGGGAGAATAACCTTATCTCATATATCACTCTTGCCGTCCTCACCTCCCAGATAAAATCCTTCAGTTCTTTTATTAATTGCTATCCACAACTTCTCTTCTGGTTGATAAAAATATGCCTGACCAGTGTTCAAGACTAAAGGGACTAAAAACATTTTAACTGCTTGTATCTTACTATCAATATCTATATAACAGAGCTTCCATTTTCTCAGATTTTGTATTATCTTTTGTTTAGTCTCTTCCCCATATCCTTAGCTGCCACACCAGTATAATTTTATTCCATACTCCTAAATACTACCTTTTATCATGCACCCATAAATATGGATATTCCTGAACCAATTTGTATGTGGGTACATAATTTACCAAGATTGCGTTTGTCTTTGCTTCATTAAATTTATATACTGAAAAGGTTCAAAACTGTGTCTATGTTCCACAGCACTGTAATGTCCCGTTATGGTTTTGTCAGGTATAAAATAATGTCATCTGTAAATACAGAGATTTTCTTGACTACTATATCAATTATATCCTTGAATTTCTGAGTCCCTTATTTTCTTAGCCAATGGTTCTAAATCTAATGCAAATAAAGGGGATACAGGACACCCCTGTCTGGTTCCTCTGATCAAGCAGAGATTATCAGAGAAGACCCCCATCCACTTTAATTTTCGCCTCCAATCCTTCATGTATCCTCCTAATCAACCTTATAATTTTATCAGGGAAAGCAAATGCTTCTATTGCCCTGCTCATAAAATCTCAACTTACTCTGTCAAATGAATGAAGCTGATCTGATATATCTTTAACCTCTTTAGGCAGTACAGCTACTACCACTTTCTTCCAGGATGTTTTTACACCTCCTCTTAAAATACTGTTAAAACCTTCCTGATCATCAGTTTTTTTCCCTCCTAGCCTCCGAATTTCCACAGGAATACAATCTAATCCTGGTGACTTTCCTGTAGATTGGGTATGCATCCCCATTTTTATTTCATCTCCTCATATCTTGTTAGTAATTGAGCTTCCTCTCCCTCTAGCATTGGCATATTTAATTCTTCCATAAACATTTCCATTTGTACCTTTTTTATTTCCATATTTTCTGCTTTATACAGACTTCCACAGAACTTCCAAAATATTTATAATACTTCTACAGGATCCCTAGTTACCTTGCTTGTAAGAGGTTCCCTAAGCTTGATGACAGCCCTTTCTATTTTCTGTTGCCTGAGTCGTCGTGCTGAGGTTTTTGTGCTCTAGAGTTAATATTTCGCACAACTGTTTGTCATCTCCATTTGAGCCTATGTCACATCTTACAGAACTTTGTTTTACTGAAAACCTTCAAATAAACACACACACACCCAATATCCCCTTAAAACCTACTAACCTAATAACACACACAAAACTGTGCATCTTCAAATACTGAATTTTATACCCTTAATAGGAACATAAGTTCTAAACTGACAGCTACACACAGGTTCGAGCTAAACAGAAAGTAAGCTTATCCATGCTAAGACGCATGGTACAGCCTGTGATTCTATTAAGTTTTATCTGGTTTTGTCTCATCTTTATAGCTTTCCCAGCTGGGAAAACACTTGAATGCTTTTAGAAAACATTTTCTCTAAGCAATTTCCTTTATCAGATTGCCTACTAGTGACATGAGACCCAAATAAATGAATATTTACTAGAAAAAAAAACACCTTATAATATTCAATATTCTTTCATTTTCTCATTTACTTGCTTTCTATCGAAACCTGTCACTATATAAAGCTAAAGGCCTTAACAGTCATTCCCCTATACAAGAATGACAAAAAATACAATAATTTTTCTTTTGTCAATGCTCTTAACCAGATCTTTTTTGTTGTTTTACATCACTTGCCTACATTTCTTAAAACTAAGCAAGAAGCGAGAAGTGAGAAACAAGAAGAATAAACAGAAGTGCCTATTTACCTTAGTATCCCCATTGCACTTAAAAATAACTGAAAAAAATGTATTTTACAACAAGCAGAGAAAATCATGCACCACTTAATACTGTTAAGAAAAAAGTTTGTTTTAATTACAATTAACTCTCTCTCATCTTCTCCTCTCCTGAGTATTTTAACGAACATTAATGACATTAAGTAGGGCGTATGCTTTAGAGTCCCAAACAAGTTTAACAATGTCCAAGAAAGTCCAATATTTCCAGATTCTTTTGTTCTATTCTTGTTCATCTCCATCTCCCAAACGCTGTCTCTGCTTCATCTCCAGTGCACTCTTGATTCTTCTACAAAACTTCTGTGCTTTTTTACCGCTCTCAATCATTTTACGTTGAAACACTGTGAAAAGTTTCACTGGCAGTCTCTCTCTATGGTCTTTATTACTAGAAAAAAAAGTAGCAGAATCTCCTGTTTCACAGCTCACTTTTTGTTGGACAAACTTTTGCATTTCTTCCTTAGCATGTACTTCATCAAAAATGTTTTTGTTCCTCCAGGGAAAAATATTTTGAGGACTGCTGGGTACACCAGCTTGAATATCATGCCTGCCTCTCGGTATTCCCTACTGTAACCATTATGCCACTGTGTCATGTCTGTCTTCATTGTTGTAATTCATTTTTAGTCATTGTTGCACTTCAGTTTACAGCTACACTCTCTTATTTTTGTGTTTTAGCACTGATTTGTATACTGCTTAGACTTTAGAACTTTAAAATACTTCACTTTCTAACTTATCCACAGCAAAGTTTGAGGTTGTACAAGGGATTATCTCACCACTACACACACAGGACACTGAACTGCCACCATTCTTTGGTTAGACAAGGCATGTCAGAACCTTCCACTTCTTGTACCTGCAGGAAGACTGTCTGAATCACTGGCACCTAAAGCAGTACTTCACATTCTGTGCTTCTCCTGGGCAGTAAAGGCAGGGCTGATGTTTATCTATGGTTTATTACTATCAGTTGCATAAGTACATTGATGTCTTTCATGCATTAGACAAACATATGTGAAATATTCTATAATGAACGTAAGGATCAAGAGCCAAACTGTACAAGACCCACAAAAGATCTCAGGGGCAAGGGCAATCAGGGAGGCACATATCACAGCACCCTCCACCATAATCATCTCTAACCATGGGTACAGCACCTTGTGAGAGGAAAAAATACCAAAATGGAGGGAAATGAAAGCCAAACCCAATTATACTTACAAGGAAAGAGAAATTATAGGCTTAATGCTTATGTAAATCTCACTGCTGGAAGCACACAGGAACAGCGCTAGTAATCAAACTGGTATACCCTCAGAAAATTCCCAGAAAGAGGGTGCCAGTATTACACACATTACTGGCTAAAGAAGGTAAGGTTAGGCACCTAGCTCAGAGATTGGGAATTTAATGCAAGATTTACATTAATTTGCTTAACAGATTAACATCTGAAACACGAATTGCAAATCTTTTTATGTCTCCAAAACTGTACAAATCAGTGGTCTATTTGCACATACACTAACAGTTCCAGCATTCAAGTTTGCTCCTGTCTGAAACAATAACCAACACATACAAAATGCTTTAGATATAGAATAAAAAGAAAACAGTTTGTGTTTAAACTTGACAGTTTAATTCTGGAACTTACAAATGGAGAATCCACAAGTTGCATTCTGCTGTTCTGGGGACAATAAAAAAGCAGGCTGCGTATCATTACCAGTATTGCTTTGATACATCACCATCCTGAAGTATTACTATTACTACATGGAAACTCCGCACTAGTGCAGAAGAAAGCCACCTGTACCACTACATACATCATGAGTATGTATAATCAGAGATAAAGCCAGTCCTCCACCTTCCCTGTGGAAAACCTCTTCCCAATGCCCTGCCCCCCACTGAGATAAAGGTGAAAATGTATGAAGCATTTCAGTCTTAGCCAGTATGCAGAGAGCTAGGGGGAAGGATTATTCAGTATGACCTGATTAAAGGTGTGTAATAACTAAATTACACAAAAGATAGCTTGAAGCACCTGCTAAAACTTCCACCTACCCCGAAAGGACAGTGCACATATAATGGTTTGAAAAAATGTATTAGAAATTATTTTCCAACTGGCAGCAGCAGATTCCTGCAGCTAGTGCCCCCCTGAAATCAAACCAAGAGGCTACATTTCACTACATTAAAACAAAAAAAAAGATCCTTTACTTACCTACTGATAAGAATGGGATGAAACTTGATCATTCAAATAAAGTTAATGTTGGCAGAACGTATGAAGATGAGTGCTTCAGGTAACACTCAACGACTACTTAAGCAGATTTAAACTAGAGTTTACATGCGTAGTATATTTTGGATGTCTGATAGTTCTTTTAAAGGAAGACATTAGCCGTTCTTTTATCTATTTTGTACCTCACTAACTATTCTCTACCTAGAATACTATTACAGTAGTAACATTTCGGCTTATAAAACTTAATTGACAGTTCTTCACTGGCAAGGTGATATCAACAAAAATAAATCAGACAAGATTTCCTTATACTCACAAGAATCATTTGGGCACAGATCCTCTCCCTTGCCACAATATTGTTTGCCTTTTGTTCGAAGATTGGCCTTCACAGGACACAGCCTACTGGGCCTCAGGATAAGACTGAAGATCTGCTTCCCAGTCCAAAGGGTTACAGGCTAAGGATGGAGAAAAAATGTAAGTTACACATTAACACAAAACGTCAATGATGCCCATTTCTCAGCATCATCTACTACAGAGACTTTCCACAGTGAAATAAAACCTACATCACAGAACTGAAAGCAATAGTCATTCCTAAATTACAGTCTTCCAGACTATCACAATCTGTTAAACTTCTGATGTAAACTATACACAGATTAAATTTAAGTAAAGCTACTGTGATGGGTAAAAGGAGCAACTAAGCGTGGCATCTAGCAATAAGGCAGAGAACAGATGGCAGTAATGACACTAGAAAGTGCCAGGGGTGGGGAAGTAAAGTACAGTTTTGTACCTACCATAAATGTAGATGTTTGAAGATCCACATTGCTGCAGTCCTTACTTATGGGTAGTCCGCTGTCCTCGGTCGGCCCGAATACCAAAGTATTAGGCTGACGTCGGTCATGGGCGCACAGACCTGACATCAAAGCGTCAGGGTATAAAAGCGCATGACCGACGTCATATCCTCAGTCTTTTCTTGCCCCAGATGTCAGAAGGCCCTAAAAGAAAGGCCCCAGCCAAAAAACAGAGTACCTTCCCAAAAGATATGCCCAACTACAGCCATCACCCCAACCATATAACCATGCTAAGCTACAGAGGGGAAGGAGGGAGGGAAAATTGGACTGCAGCAATGTGGATCTTCGAACATCTACATTTATGGTAGGTACAAAACTGTACTATGTTCTTCATCTCACATTGCTGCAGTCCTTACTTATGGGTAGAATCCCAAAGCAACGGGAAAGGGAGGTTGGAAAAATCAGAAAGCATTAGGGGCTGCTAAAATGCCCTGTAATATTGCAGTGGCAAATCCAGCCCTAGACTTAGAATAAAGAGGAAGGTGGTAATGTTTAGAGAAAGTATGTACTGAACTCCAAGTGGCTGCTTCCAAAATATCCTTTGTAGCTACCCCCCTTAGAAAGGCAGTAGAAGTTGCAGTAGCTCTAGTGGAATGAGGTCTGATTCCAGGCGGAACCTCTTTACCATGATGGGAATAACAAAAAGAAATACAAAACCCAATCCATTTAGAAATAGTTTGTTTTGAAACAGGTCTACCCTGTGAACCCAAAGCAAAAGAGACAAACAACTGCTGAGACTGTCTGAACTCCTTGGTTCTGCTCAAATAATAACGCAACTGCCTGTGAATATCCAAAGTATGCAAAATCTTCTCCCTTTATTTTGAGGATTTGCATAAAAAGTAGGCAAATGAATAGTTTGGTTTAAGGCCACACTAGAAACCACTTTAGGCATAAAGGAAGGATTAGTACGCAAAGATACCCTATCCTTATGAAAAATCAAGAAAGGCTCCACTGCCATAAGGGCCTGTAATTCAGAAACCCTTCTTGCAGAAGTAATGGCCAACAAAAAAGCAGTTTTCCATGACAAATACTTTAACTCGGCAGTAGCTGCAGGCTCAAAAGGTTGTAGAGTAAGCTTTTCCAACACAAAATTGAGATCCCAAGCAGGAGTAGGAGCTCTACGTGGGGGTCTTATGTTCTTTGCCCCTCTGAGAAACTGCTTAAACAAAGGATGAGAGAATAAAGGAGGGTCACAGTCATAATTAGCCGAAATGGCTGCAGCATAAACCTTTATGGAGAAGGACAAACCTTTGTCTAATAACTCAGTAAGATATTGCAAGGAAGCACTCAAATTAGGCTTGGAAACATCAAAGTCCTTCCCTTTGCTCCAAATAAAAAATCTCCTCCATTTATCCGCATAAACTTTCCTTGTGCTAGGCCTCCTGGCCTCCAAAATAACATTCAAAACTTGTTGCGGAAGCTGAGAACCTCCAGAATCTAAAACAGAATATGCCAGGCTGTTAGATGCAGAGACTGAATTCCGACATTGAGAAAGTGATTGCCCTCCTGAGACAAAAGGTGTGGAATCAAAGGCAGAGGCCATGGAGGCTCCCGGACCAAACTCCTCAGTAGTGGGTACCAGTGTTGTCGAGGCCAATCCGGTGCTATCAGGATCATGGATGGCTTGTCTTGTCTGGCCTTCAAGAGAACCTTGGGCAGAAGAGGTAGAGGTGGAAAGGCATATACATGAAGATTGTTCCAACTGAATGACAGAGCGTCCACCTTCCAAGCTGTGGGATGAAACCTTTTTGTGCAAAACTTTGGCAACTGGTAATTTAGTGGAGAAGCGAACAGATCTATGTCTGGAGTTTCCCATGACACTGTCAACTTTTGAAATACCTGAGGATCCAATTTCCACTCGTGAGGATCCACTATTTGTCTGCTCAATACATCTGCTAAGGAGTTCTGTGCTCCTGGTAGAAATCTTGCCTGAAGATTGAGGTTGTAACTGAGAGCTGTCTCCCACAAAATCATTGCTTGTCTGCAAAGAGGGTACGAATGAGTTCCCCCTTGCTTGTTGATGTACCACATGACAGTTGTGTTTGTCTGTTAGAATCAACACCTGCCCTGGGTGAAGTAAATCCTTGAAAGCCATCAATGCAAATTGTACTGCTAACATCTCCTTCAAGTTGATATGCAAATGTTGAAGTCTGGCAGGCCACATGTCTTGCACCCATTTTCCATTGAGGTGTGCTCCCCAAGCCTTGTCCGAGGCATCCGTCGTTAGAATCTGACTCGACTCTGGTCGGGTCACAGAGTCTCCCTTGTTTAGGTGACATTCCTGAGCCCACCATAAAAATTCCTTCTGTATGCAAGGTATTATCTGAATGACAGTGTCTAGATCCTGGCAGTGTTGTGTCCATAGATTTTTGAGATACCATTGAAGCTTCCTCATATGCAATTTGGCATTGGGAAGCACCAGAATACAAGATGCCATGAACCCCAAGGCTTGAAGGACTGTCCTTGCAGTCAGCCTGGACTGTAGAGACATTTGATGGAAATAAAGTGAAAGACTTTTCTGTTTGTCCGGGGTCAAAAAGGCCATCTGGGAAGCTGTATTCAGTCTCACATCCAGAAAGCACATGTCCTGAGAGGGTACTAGACTGGACTTTGTTTCGTTCACAGAATACCCTAGGCATCTTAACACTACCATCACATACTGTAGAGGTGCTGAAGAAGCTCGTCCTTGTCTTGTGCAATAATCAGGCAATCGTCCAAATAAGGATAAATTTGTATTCCTTCCATCCTGAAAAAGGCTATCACTGGAGCCAGAACCTTTGTGAACACTCTGGGCACAGTAGATAAGCCAAAGGGCAATGCAGAGAACTGATAATGTAAATTTCCAGCTCGAAAACGCAGGTACTTCCTGCAACTGGGCCGGATAGGAACATGAAGATAAGCCTCTTTTAGATCCAGAGTTACCATCCAGTGATCTTTTCCCAGCAGAGGCAAAAGCTGTTGTAATGTCAACATTTTGAACTTTGGAATGTCCAAATAAGTGTTGAGGAGAGATAAATCCAAAATCGGTCTCCACGTGTTCCCTTTCTTTGGTACTAGAAACAGGCGGGAATAAAACCCTAGACCCACCTCTGAAGGAGGTACTGGCTGTATGGCTCCCATGTGAAGAAGTAATGAAATCTGTTTGTGAGCCTCCATCCTTTGCCGGGGAGGAATGTCTGGCATACCCTTGAAAGGAGGCAATGTATGGAAATAAAACTTGTAACCTTTGTTTATAATGTCCAACACCCATTTGTCTTGGGTGATTAAAAACCAATTTTGCTTGGAGAGCTAGCTTTCCTCCCAAAGGAGCTGCCAGGCAAGAAGAATCTGGCAGCTGAAAATGCAGGTCATTGGGCCTGTTTACGAAAGGACTGGCCCCTACCCTCACCGGCAGACTGAGCAGGCGAACTCCATGTTCTAGGCCTAAAGGTACTCTGAGCTCTGCCCCTACCACGCCTAGATCTACCCCTAGACTGGGAATCAGAAGAAGGGTACGTCCACCCCTTAGCAGGCCAATTTCTACTAAACTTAGGAGGCTGAACCTGCAAAAAATCTTTAACAGTCTGCATAGACTTAGCCTTGTCCTCCATTTTCTTCAAAACAGACTCCACAGGAGGACCAAACAAAACTTCGGACTGTAAAGGGGCATCCAGAATTCTAGACTTAACATGCTCAGATAAATTCTGATCCTTAAGCCAGGCATGCCTACGAAGAACTGAACCAGTGGCAGCCACTCTGGAAGAAGCCTGCAAAGCATCAAAGCCACACTGCAAAGAATGTTTCCCCACCTGTTCAGAAACATGCACCAAATCTTGCAATTCTTTACACTCTATGCCCTCTGCCAAAGCATCCACTTTAGATTTTAGCTGAGAAAGAAGGAAATTCTGATATTTCAACATATGAAACTGGCAATTTAAAGCCCTCACTGCTAAAGTAGAAGAGGCGTACACCTTCTTACCCCATCTGTCCAAAGCTCTAGCTTCCTTATCTAGAGGAACCGGATTCTTTACAACAGAAGCCCTAACGCCCTTAGGCCCCTGACTAATAGTTTCTGGGTCCGCCCTAGGACTCTTATATAGGTATTTATGAGCCTCAGGAACCCTATAATACCTGTCCGGTTTAACTGGTGCAGGAGGCATAGAATCTGGATTAAATGAAGCCTCCGAAAAAACATCCTGAACAACATCCAAAACAGGAGGAATAGCCAAGGGTCTGTGCTGTGGTAAAAACAAGAACTCTCTAAGCCTCTTTCTGGAATCTGAGTAATCCTGTCCTTCCCACTTAAAATGTTCCCTCATAGAGTGTAAGGTTTCTGAAAATGAAAAATCCTCTGGAGGGGAAGCAGAAGGAGTAGAATCCTCTGCATCGGAATCCGAATAAGGAGGAAAATCTTGAATATCTTCAGCAGAAGACTCAGAATCATCTGAGGCCTGCTCCAAAATTTCCAACTCTGGCTCTACCCTGGGCCTCTTATCAGGAGGGGGCATGGAACCTCTAATTAAAGTAATCAAATCTTCTGCCATTTTAAGCATATGCCTCTTAGGTACAGACCCTGAAGAACCAGAACTAACTCCAGAAGAAGGCAAAACAGTCCTGCCCTTAAAAGGAGCCCTAGAAAAAGTAGCAGAAGGCCTAACCCCCTTAGGCAAAGAAGGGAGAATAGTAACCCGAGAGGCCCCTTCAGCCTGACCTGACTCCTGTGAGGCCACATCCTGTAAAATCAAGGTTTCCCCCTGAGACTCAACAGAAACTTCAGCCGGATCCACCTGTTCCGCTGCAGTCTCTAAAGGGCCCGCATCCGAAATGGACGAATCATCCTGTCTAGGCTTTACAGATTTGTCTTTACGCTTCTTCGTGGAAGCGGGCGTCGGAGGATCCGACGGCATATTATAATTACACCGCTTGCCAAAGACTAACCTAGCGCAATCTAGCCTTCTCTTAATAGTGCGCTTATTAAACCTAGCACAAAACCGACACCCAACTACGTCGTGCTCCGGTCCCAAGCAAGGGATACAAAGCGAGTGGTAATCCCTATGCGGTATCTGCTTCCCACAAGAAATACAATTATTCACTTTTTCTGACATTTGGTAAATAACTGAGGCAAGAAAAAACAAAAATGCTCCCCAACGGGGTACTTAGCCCAACTTGGTATGTCTGAAACTCCGAAAACGAAAAATTTAAGAAAGCCGAACGGCACTTGCAACGCTGCTTCTGCATCGGACCATGCGGCAAAAAAGACAGAGGATATGACGTCGGTCATGCGCTTTTATACCCTGACGCTCTGATGTCAGGTCTGTGCGCCCATGACCGACGTCAGCCTAATACTTTGGTATTCGGGCCGACCGAGGACAGCGGACTACCCATAAGTAAGGACTGCAGCAATGTGAGATGAAGAACATCTAGTGGCACTATTTATAGATGCATCACGGCCCACTGCTTTCAACATACATATCTACATCTATCTATATCGCGTGTGTGTGTTTGTAAAACGGCACTGAGAGGTGAAATTCATACAAATCATTTTGAAAAGGAAGTCAGCAGTAAGGGATGGTGCAGCTAGCCTTGAGAGAGAGGTCCTAGTAATATGACAGAATGGTGAGGAAATGACAAAATAAATTCAATGCAAGGAAAATGCAGGATAATATATTCTTGTGTAACAGTATTGAACAGACAAGGTGTTTGACAATGACAGAAAAAAGAGGGAGGCCTGGAATCTCACAAGTGAAACAGAATGAGCAGTACAACTGTGCAACAGTTAAGGGTAACGGGATACTACAAGACGCAGCCAGGGAAAAGATCTGGCAGACTAGGAAGCCACCCTTCCTCAAAGCTTCTGGTGAGGCCTTATTCACAACAATAAATACAATTCCGGCGACTGTACAAAAACACAGAAATAAGGGATGTCTGAAATGATTCCAAGGGTAGTGACAAAAATTAAAGACAACAGCAGAAAAGAGCATGAACAGCAGATGCCAGGTTCAGTACACATGAAAAAATATTACCCACAGGTAGGGTACTGAGAACACAGAATTCCTTACAACATGGATAGGTTGTCAACATTACGAATCAAAAAGACAGTGCAACCGGTGTAGGGGACAACTGCAAAAGAGGTTTGCTGCAACCAAACAAATGTAATCAAAGTCTCATTCTGTTCGCAACTCTGTATGATTTTACATGCAAGATGCTAGAATCTAGATAAACATACAATCCTCAGACAGCAAAACATTATGAATGCACATAGTTCAGCAATAATGTGCACTACTGTGAGATATTACAGCAAAAGGCAGGCAAGTAAATGCATAACTTTGTTCATGAAAAAGTAATACTAGGGTGATCAACATCAGAAGTTAAATATTAAATGACCTCCTTGGTATATCAGCAATGACTTCCTGCTCTCCGTTTCACTGCTTCACTAAATGTTGGGTAACATTTTTTTTTTTTTTAAAGTTATGTACTCACCATAACGTTCTATGTTTTTGTCCATCTCGCCCTTCATTCTTACTGGATGGGGTTCGGAGCAGATCCTTGGCTCAGAGTCAGCTGAATACACTAGCTGGAAGTCTCTAACTTAGCTCGTGGCTGAATAGGTTATCCCATTCTGCAGTGGTGTAATTCCCCAGATCTTGTTTGCTGCCAATCATAATGTGTCTACATTAATCATGCAACATCAGGTATAGAACTAACAAGGAAATTCAAAGGAGCTCTTTCACTAAAGAAGAAAGATCTCTCATCTAGGTACTCTAGGAGACCTTGGCTGGGGGGAAGGTGGGAGGGTCGTAAGAATGAAGGGCAAGATGGACAACAAACATGGAATGTTATGGTAGTACATAACTTTTGTAATGTTGTCCCATCTTACCTTCATTCTTACTGGATGGGACAGCATCCCTAGCACCATTTTCCTGGGTGGCTCACGGGAGTATACCTTTGAGCACAGTGGAACCAAAGGAAGCCCTGTCCCTGGAGGCCAAATCAACTTTGCAATGAGTAATAAAAGTATGGGGTCTTGCCACATAGCAGCAGCACAAATACTGGCCATTGATAATCTGGCTAGGTAAACAGAAGATGTTGCTAATGCTCTAGTTGGGTGGCCTCTAACTGTGGATGTTAAATTCCTGTTATTTGAGGTGTATATAAAGGTAATACAACTCAAGAGCCAATTTGAAAGCATAACTTTTGAAACTGGCATGCCCTTTTTGCTTCTGAAAAGGAGATGAAAAATTGGTCTGTTTTTCTGAAATCTTTAGTTCTATGCAGATAAAATCCAAGTTGTCTATGCACATCCAATTGAAGTTTGTATTCTGCCTTGTTGCTATGATTAGGAAAAAACACTGGGAGCTCAACTGATTGATTCAAATTGGTTTGGGAACAAACTTTTGGCACAAAGGATGGATTAGTTCATAGGTAGATACTAGGCTATCTGCCCTAGGGAATTTATAAGCCTAGCCAGAGTGTATTTGGCTTCCGCCTCCCTATTAGATTAGTCTACTGTGCCTCTGTAAAGTAGGTCACAGAAGGTACCCTTTTAAGATTAGTTTGCTGTACCTCTGCCTAGCAGGGACACAGGAGAGATCCCAGGAGTGAATTTGCGATTTCCCATCCATGCGTCCAAATTTCGCTTGAAGAGGGTCAGCGAGGAGCTATGTCTAACATGAATTGGGATTCTATTGTGAGTGAGGGGAGCCTCTGGGAAATGAATCTGTCCCTCCAGCATGTCCTATTTATTTTTGTGCTGAGGTTTAGGTCCCTGGAGCATGTAGCTCTAAGGGACTTGGATTTTTTGAGGTGGAGCATGTCCATTAATTCTGGGTTTGACATGGCTTTGTACGTCAGGCATAGATTGTCTCTGTGTAGGCAGTAAGCAACTGAGTACAGATGGAGTTTCTTTAGTCGAGCTGCATAGGACATCTGTTTGTAGCCCATGATCCTCTTGGTGAGGTACTTTTGGGGTCTCTCCAGTTGCTGCAGGTGTCAGGTAAGGTACATCCCAAAAGGGGCATTGTATTCAATGATGGGCCTGATGAGTGACGAGTAGAGGGGCACAATGACCTCTCTTGATCTAGATGCGAACCCTTTCGTGATAAGGTGGGCTATATAGAAGTTCTTTCTAACCACTTTGGCAACGTGATTATCAAAGGAGAGATTACTATCTACGTTGGTCCCCAAATCTCTAATTACTTCTTCCAGATTAATGGATTACCACCTATGTGGTAATTTGTGGGCACCTTGTTTTTCCCAAAGGGGATGACTATGCACTTTTTAGCATTTAGCTAGAGGCCGTGGCTCTGGCACCAAGCATCCGTCTCTGTGAGACCCTTTTGGAGGATGCTTGTGTCAGCTGGAGATTCGATTATGGCCCCCAGTTTGCAGTCATCTGCAAACTTTGTCAGCCATAATCCCCCCGTGTTAGCCTGAACCTCAGAGAAGTATATACCGAACAAGAGAGATCCCAGAACTGAGCCCTGTGGGATGCCACTTGTAACTGGTTTGGATTCGGACATGGCACCTGCGATTCTGACCATGTGGGTTCTATCTCTGATCCAGTTTGCAACCCATCTTGTGATATAGGGGTTGATATTTAAGCTGATAATCTTATTTATGATGCCCGAGTGGGGTATTGTGTCGAAGGCTTTTGAGAGGTCCAGGTAGGCTGTGTGGACTACCTTGCCCTCATCTACGGCTTTGGTAACTGTTTCAAAGAAATCAACTCTGTTTAAGAGGCAAGATCTGCCCTTAACAAAGCCAAATTGGGTAGGGTCCAGTGTCTGGAGGCTCCCAACGTCTTTGTTTATGAGTTCCATGATAATACGCTCCATAGCTTTACAGACCAGACTAGTCAGGCTTATGGGGCGATAGTATCCGGGGTCCGTTGTGGCACCACCTTTGTGGAGTGGAACCACTGTAGCGGTACGCCATTCTTTGGGTACATATCCTGTAGTAAGGCTAAGTTTGAACAGTGACTTAATGTGAGGGTACAGTTCTTCTTGGAGCTCGTGTAAGACGCAGTCTGGGACACCGTCCAGTCCCATAGATGCTGTGTTTTTTGCTTTGGAGAGGGCAGCTTTCACCTGTGCATCTGTGATGTCAGGGAGGTTACATTCAGTTGGGTAGGCATTTGCTCCTTCTGGGGGGGGAGAAGTTTGCGCTGAAACTGTCTGCCAGGATGTTGGCAATGTCTGTAGGTTCGGTATATTTTGTACCGTTATGCAACAATTCAGAGCATATCTGGGAGTTTCCGCCCATGTTTCTGACATAACTAAAGAAGGCCTTGTGATTATCTTTAGTGTCTAGGGCAATTTTTCTTTCGAAACTGGCCTTTGATGATTTTATGAGGGATCGAAGTTTCTTGCTAATACTGATCAGAGATGCCTTCCCTTTTTGGGATTTTGCTCTCATGTAGTAGCTTCCTCCTTCTGTTGTATAGCTTATTTATGGCCGGGTCCACCAGACCGGTCTCCTGTTTTTGGAGGAGTGAGTCTTGGTTTTATTTGGGATAGCACGATCCATGCATTCCTGCAGGTGCTCATAGAATGCATTTGTAAAGGATTCTGGATTGGGCTGTATTATCCTCTGGCCCAGGGGCTTTGAAGGATTCCACCTCAGTCTTGAGAAGTGCAAAGTTGGCTTTGGAGAAATTCTTTACAGTGATTTCCTTGGCTGGGGGTGGGGACGGGATATGGATGTCCAGGGAAATTTGTTTATGGTCTGATCTTACCAATGAGGGGTTTACCTCTGGTATGGAACATAGAGTCCCCATGTTGGTGATGACCAGGTCCAATATGTTGTTCCCTTTTGTGGGAGTGGTGACCAGTTGTTCCATTGCGTTAGAGTTTATAAATTCAAGGAACCGTTGGGCGAGGGTGTTTGGGCTTGAGTAGTTTTCCCAGTCAATGTTTGGGTAGTTGAAGTCACCCAATAACATAGTGTTTGGAGAGACCTTCATATTCTCCAGTGTTCTCAAGAATGCCAAGTGGGGATCCCGTAAAAGGGAGAGTGTTCTGTAGCAGGCTACAAACTGAAAGGCAGTTTTGCCCGCTGTTAGCTGCACATGGGATGGTTTCCGATGCTTCGTGCAGTGCCACTAACCTGGAGGTGTAGGTATCTTTGATGAATATAGATACTCCCCCTCCTTTTGTGCTTCGGTCCGAGTTTTGGGGCCGAAACGCATGGTATGAGTTATAACCTGGTAGTGCTGGGGTGATCTCAGGAGCCTTGAACCAGGTTTCTGTTACTGCACAGACATCGATTTTCTCCATACTGAGGAGTCTCGAGTGCGTGCATCTTGAGGTTTAGACTTCTGGCATTGAGTAGCATTACCTTTAGTTTTTTTATCTTTGGGTTGTCTATGGAGGTGGGTTTGTCCTTTGAGCCTTGCCTAAAAAAGGCACTATGGGGGTGGCAAGAGCCATAGTTTGCAGAGATACTCTATCCTTATGGAAAACCAAATATGGCAGTTTGATTAATAGAGCTTGCAACTCCGAGACTCTTCTTGCAGATGTAATGGCTACTAAAAGTTTTCCAAAAGAGGAATTTGAGATCACAAAATGATGAAGGCTCGAAGGGAGGTAATGTTAGGTGAGTCAGGACAAAATTCAGATACCATGGTGAGAGAGGTTCTTTTATGGGAGGTCTCAGCAAAGAAGTGCCTTTTAAAAATGCTTTATACAATTTCTGTGACATTGGGTTAGGAGTATATTCACCAGTGTGGAAATTAAAAATTGCAGCTAGGTGGACTCTAAATTGTAGCTGCGGTGGAGCCTAGCTGGAAAAGTTCTGCAAGAAATTCTAAAATTGAACTAACTAGGGCAGAAAAAAAATAAATGTTTCTTGTTTTTGCCCAGTAGAACCTCTTCCATTTACTAGAATACAACTTCCTGGTAAAAGCCTTGTGAGAGGACACCAAAATGTGTTTTACTGCTGGAGTGAAGTCTTGAAGCCTAAGTCTGAAGTGGAGCAGCTAAGCTGTAAAAATGAAGGTTTTAAGAGCAGGATGAAATGTGCCTGGCATATAGGTCAGAAGGTCTGGAACTGGGACCAGAACCCACAGTTTCTCCTGCAGGCGAGGCCAGAGAAAGGGGAACCAAATATGACAAGGCCAATATGGAGCAATGAGAATCAGCCTGCTTCCCAAGGATTTGCTTTCTGAATGACTTTGGGTATCAGGGGAAAGGCATACAGTAGTTCTGAGGGTCAATCGTGAACAAGCGAGTCTCTTGGTGACTTCCCCGGGGGGGATTAGGGCAAAGTAGCTGCTGCATTTGGTATTCATGAGTGGCAATCTTCTCTGCTATGTTTTGGTTTACAGACCACCCGTGAGGCATTAATATCGCCCTGCTGCATCTGTCCGCTATCATGCTAGATTTCCCCGGGATATGCACTACCACCAGAAAACGTTGGGAAGAGATTGCCTATTGCCATACTCTCAGCGCCTCTTGACAAAGGGGGTATATCATCTGGTTTGTTCTTGTTTATGGACCAAGACTACCAACGTTGTCTGACTGGACTGCAATCGTTCCTAACGGAAGAGTGTCCTGGAGTGCTTACAATGCTAGAAGCGCTGCTCTCATCTCTAGAACACTGATGTGCAAATGGGCCTCATATTCTTGCCATGTGCCTTGGACTGTTCTTCCCAGATAATGCCCCCTCCCCCCAATCTGGGAGGCATCTGTGGTCACCGTAGCTACAGGTTGTTGTGGCACAAAAGGTCGCCCGATGGTCATATGGTCGGACCAAAGCCACCATAGAAGATCGAATTCGGATTTGGTGAGACACTGGGAAGTTCTTGTAATGGCAACTGAGCAAAGAGGAGCCATTGAAGAATTCTCATATACATCCTGGTTAAAGGAACTATGGTGATCGTTGAAGCCATGGTTCCTAGGACTTTCAAAATTGTTTTTGCTTTCACCTTCTTTCTGGGTAGAAGGTTGGCTATTTGTTGTCTGAGAACAGAAACTCTCTCAGGAGGCAGACACGGCATCATGTAAAACGTGTCAAGATCTGCGCCTAAGAATGTAATATGTTGACAGGGCAACAAGACAGATTTTTGTAAATTCACTGTTATCCGTAATTGACAACAGGTTTGAAGTATGGTGTCTCTCACCTGTTGAAGTAGATACTCGGTGGTGGCAGTTAGGAGCCAGTCATCTAGGTATGGAAACACTTGGAATCCTAGACATCTCACGTGAGCCGTGACTACTACCATGCATTTGGTGAACACTTTGGGGGCTGTGGTGAGACCAAAGGGCAGAGTTCGAAACTGATAACTGGCTCCTAGCCGGAAGCATAAATGACTTCTTGATGCTCTGTCCATTTTTTTGTGGTAGTATACATCTTGGAGGTCTATTCAGCACATCCAATCGTCTTTACCTAAAAAGGGAAGAACTGACTGCAGTGTCACCATTCGGAACTTGGACTTCTTTACACATTTGTTTAGTTTGCTGAGATCCAATATGGGTCTCCAAGTCCCGTGTTCTTTTTGGCACTAAAGAATCTTGAGTAAGTTCCGAATCCTAACTGGTCTGTGGGGACTTTTTGGATGACTCTTCTCTAGCAACTTTTGAATTTCTACAGTTGCTTGTTCCCTCTGACTGGGTGGAACATCTGGGATTGTTCTGATCTGTGGGAAAGGATGGCAAAAGGGAAGGGAATAACCTCTGGATATTATACTTTGTACCCACTTGTCTCTTGTTATATCTCGCCAGCCTTCTGGGTACAAAGTTAACCCCCCCCCCCCCGACTGCCTCCAGAGTAGAGCAGACGAGCTTCCTTTCAGGAGCGCTGGTAGGGTCGGCCATGAAAGGAATCACGGTCACCCTGGTTTTGCGGACCCCCCCCTGCCTTGACGACATCTACCATTATTGCCTCCCCCTCTGCCCCTGGGGAAGGGTTCAGCTCGTGTGTCCTGAAAACTCCCTGCGATCTTTTGAACCACATTTTCCCACTCTTCTGACCTTTAGGTTAAAGTCTTGAAGGTATGGAAAAATGTACTCCAACAACAGAGTGAGTTTTCCATTCCTGCTCGCATCTGGCAAGTGTGCCCTTGACTTCGGGTCCAAAAGTGAGGAAGCATCAAAAGGGGGCGGTGAGAAAGGTAGACTTGAAAGGCTTCCCAAAGTTACACAAGCGCATCCAGGAGCGTCTCCTCAAGAAACTCCTGAACCCGCTGCTCTGCTCGCTCCATCCACTGCATAGGATATCAGTCTCATGGAGGAGTTAGCGATGGAATTTAAGGTAGATAGAGAGGTCACCTTTTCTGAGACCCCCGCAGCTAATGAACCTTGGAGAATATCTCCTAATTACTTCAAGAGATCTCTTTGTAACAAAGTCTCAGTGCGTAAGCTAGTTCAGCGATCTAAGGGTAAAGGTCACTGACGAAAAAATATGCTTCCCATATCTGTCCATCATCCAGGAGTCCTTGTTCGGTGGAAGGACAGACTAGGATGTTTCAGAAAGTTCCTTCTTGGTGCCTGCTGCCACCACCATAGCATCTACAGAATGCCTTTAGTGACAAAATCTTTTTCAGGAGGAGCGGATAAAAACTTATTTGGCCTGAGGGACTGGTTCCATAGTGTCTGGTGACTCCCATGCCTTTCGACTAACCAACTCCCAACAGCTCGTCAAAAAGCGAAGACACCCTGGAAGCTAAAGGTTGAGATCCAAAAGCCTTCCGGTACACAGACTAAGGGTTAATGGTTTTCCAGACGCCTCTCTGATTCAGGATTTCTAAAATATCTGCAAAGGAGATATCTTCAGAGGACGACCCTGGGGACCCTTCTGACTCCTCTAGGTCAATGTCAGAGATGATGAACTCATCAGGGGAGTCTACATGCTTCCTCTTGCATGTTCTCTTTTGAGGAGCCTCCTAAGAAGGTTATTCTGGGGAGGTCTCGGAAGAGTGGGGCTCACTCAATGGGGCTCCCTGAGGCTCTGAATCTTTGCTGTCCTGTGGATGGGGTGGTGCTGAGACAGAAGCTGGTGCCGTGGGGGAAAGATTACCAATATCCTTGTGTAGAGCTGTAGGTGGGGGCAGCACACTCATCAGCTCAAAGATCCCCTGGCTCAGAGGACACCTCCAGTTCCGAGAAAACAGAGGGAATCCCCGGCTCCACAGAGATCAGCTCCAAGGCTGATGTAGATGCCGAGCTCAGATGAGCTGAAGCTCCGAGAGGTAAACTTGGAACCGAAGAAACTCTGGTTTGAGTGACCGCCCCCCAAGAGCAGACAGGAGAATTTTGGCTCCTAGACAACCTGGATGACACTGTGTCAGAGCAGGGATCGGTTCTGAAATCTCGAGGGGTCTCAGAACTGAAGAGTCTACAGCAAGTGATATTTGGCATTCTGGTTCCGAAAGTCCAGCTTGGCTCGGAGGAGGAATAGTTGTGGATGGCTCCAAAACCGGTTGGGTCAGAGCCAAAAACAATTTAGCCAGCGCTGGCAACTTCAAAAGTCTGCACACCACCCTGTCCACGTCATCATCCGACAAGCTCCTGGACGACCTGGAGGAGAGGGGCTGGCGAGCAAAATCTCTCTAATATGGGAGATCTCAAGGTAAGGGAGACCAGTACTAGTTCAGTGGACTGGCTTTGGAAAAAGTCTCTTGGCTCTGAAGGCTGTGGAACCTGCATACTAACTGCAGCTTACACTCATGCATATCAACTGTTCTGGCCAAGTTTTTAGAATCCTAGTGTTATGGCTTTACAGAATTTCTAGTTGTATCTGAAATCCGTTCCCTATGTAAATGCATCTATTTAACCCATCACCTCTCATTTGAAACTAATATTTGAAGGATAGTGACCAATTATACCTTGTGTTTGTACTAGTATGTGCATTATCTTATATGTGAAGCTACCATAAAACTGTGCTTAACACCCTACTTATTTTACCTCTCTGTTTCTCTCTCCCTTTATACAACCAGTTGCCCTACCTGCTCGTACGGCACTAAAGCTGTGCAACTGCCCTGTCTTATAGGCAAACAACCTTAAACCATCTTATAATTGCAGTCTTCACCCTAAACTAAGGAAATTAATCTTCTCCCGGCCTGAACAGCTGCCCCTCAAGGACAATACAAGTGAAGAAAGTATGTGTTATATAACATCCGTCTGTGGAAGCAACATTGTAAAAATTACTGTAGGTCTTAAAGTACACTCCACTGCTAGGGCGGCCAGCAGCCATAACCTTCATTTTTCTTCTTCTTAGCCTACCTCCCCTCCTATACCCTTGTAAGTATATTATATCCTTACTTCCCGTCAAATTCCAAGACCTGCTACCTCCCAAAAAGAAACTATAGTAGCTATACAGCTTTTGGCCACTAGATGGCGGCCTTCTCCTAGATCTATCATTCTGTCTTACAACACAACTCCCAAGAATACAGTATTTCTAGCTTGTAGAGTTATAGTCCCACTATATCCATCTACCTTTTTACTCTGTATCAGTTAGCTACCCTCCCTCTATCCCCACTATCAAGACTCTAACCTCCCATCTTCTCAACTTTCACTTACCTTAATCTGCTCTCCACTAATTCTTCTCCTTGGGCTCACTCCTACTGTGGACTGCGGGCTCACTCCGCTCCCCTACCCTAACCCCAATTTCCACCCGCCCCCAGTATATTTACATATATACACACTGACCACACCCTCTATCCATATAACCAATTACATCGTCCAACCCCCTTAAAGTGCTACAACCCACTTTCCACTAATTATTGTCCTACTAGACACTAACTGCTCTTCTCCCTGTAAACTAACCTACACACATTACGTCTACAATGCCACCTAACACTACCCTTACACACTTGAAACCCTTACTCCTATTATCACATTTACCTATTTTAGCTATACCAAACCTACTTACTTTTTATGAACACCTTAACTACCTACACTTTCATAACCCCATTAAGCAAACTTCCACACCAACACTTTTCACCCCTCATAGCTATAATCACACATCCTATCTACCAAAGTATTTACCAGCCAAATTTCATAGACTCACTCACATCACATACCTCAACCCTAAAGCTAGAAAACCCCACAACTTACTATGTAAAGGCTTACTTCACAATCTGGTAATACAAGTCCACTCCTTAATTGATGGCGACATACACCCAAACCCCGGCCCAAATTCTACCACTACCACAAAGCCTAACACCCCAACCTCTATTAATGCACATCTGCTTAATAGACCCACTAACTCTCTCCTGATAGCCCATCTAAATATTCAAAGCATAAATAATAAAGTTGCCCACCTACACACCCTCATGGATGCACATTCATTTGACATCTTCTGTCGCTCTGAAACATGGTTCAATCTAACAATACAAGATACTACTGTTATTCCCCCAGGTTACAGTATCCTGCAACTTGACCGCAACTCTAAAAAAGGTGGAGGTGTAACTATTTTATATAAATCTGAATTACAAGTCACCTCCATAGACTCTAAACCTCCTCTAACTAGCAATGCAGAAATTCTTATCTCCAAAATTCAACTCAACAAATGTAAATCCATCTATATAAGTATCTACCTTCCCCAAGCCAATAATATCAACACCTTAGAGGCCATCCTAAGGTTGGCTATCCACCACCTACCCTCAAGAAGCCATAATTCTTGGCGACTGATATAAACTGGATGAGCTGTACATCTCAACAGCCTTCTACCCATATCAACCTACATGGTTTTACGCAAACTATTACAGCTCCCACTAGAACCAATAAACATAATCACCAGCACCCTTGATTGGATCCTCACAAATAGTTATCACCAATCTTACAAAGTAGGTACCCTCCCTGAAGATATAAGTGATCACTCACTCATCTTCTTAATCAGGTATAAGAGTGACATCCCAAACCCAACCATTTATAAAAAAACAAGGTCTAACAAAAATTTTAACCCAGACAGCTTTCAAAAAGAACTCATAGACTGCAACTGGTCACTCCTGAAACACCTGCCATTAGAAGACGCCATTAACTACTTTAATTCTAAATTTTTAACCATCCTAGACTACCATGCCCCAACACAAATAATAAGAAGCAGATCTAAAACCAGCCCCATGGCTCTCCAAATCTACCAAACAAAATATCCTCCATAGAAACAAACTCTGGGCTAGGTGGCGCACAACCAAAAGTCCAACAGATCAACTAAAGTTTAGACAATTAAGAAATGAAACTAAAAAAGCCACATTGACGGACAAAAAAAACTTTTACTGTCATCTCCAACAAACCCACCAAAATAAACCTCAAATTCTGGTCTATCAATAAACGTTTACACCCAGGTTGCTCTATTACACCCACCCCTACAGGCTCTAATCTCAACAGATTCTACGGCTGATACAGACACCCTTCAGATGGGTCTCACTGAGAAGGATACCTTGTGTCAAAATCATGGCCTCAAGCTAAATGCCAAAAAGTGCATAGTCATCCCCTTTGGAAAAAACAAAATGCCCGTGAACTACCACATAGGTGGAAGTCCCCTAAATACAGAAAATGTAATTAGGGATCTGGGGACCCAAGTAGATAGTAATCTCTCCTTTGATAATCATATTGCCAAGGTGGTTAGAAAATCCTTCTATGTGGCCCACCTAATCACAAAAGGGTTCGCATCTAGAACAAGAGGTTATTGTGCCTGTCTACTCATCACTCGTTAGACCCATCATAGAATACAATGCCCCATTTGGGATGTACCTTACAAGACACCTGCAACAGTTGGAAAGGCCACAAAAGTACCTCACCAAGAGGATTACTGGCCTCAAACAGATGCCCTATGCAGCCTGACTCAAGAAACTCCAGCTGTACTCAGTTGCATACCGCTTACTCAGAGGTGATCTCTGCCTGACATACAAGGCCATGTCCAACCCAGAATTGATGGACATGCTCCACCTAAAAAAAAACAAATCCCAGGGAGCCACACGCTCTAGAGATATAAACCTCACCACAACGATAAATAGGACATGCTGGAGGGATAGATTCCTATCCCAGAGACACCCCATGCTTTGGAACAGGATTCCAATATACATCAGACAGAACTCCTCACTAACCCTCTTCAAGAGAAACCTTGATGGGTGGATGGGAAACAGAAAATTTACCCCGGGGATCACTGCACTGGCTATGCTGGACAGTGGCGCAGGGAACAAATGGCTCTGCTGGACAGTGGCGCAAGGAACTGATGGCTCTGCTGGACAGAGGCACAGGGAACTAATCTAAGGGGGTGACGAAAGCCAACACATTCTGGCTAGGCTTATAAATGCCCTTGGACAGATAGCCTAGTACTTGCCTATGAACCTATGAACAGCCCCTATCCAAACTGCCAATGCTTTTAACACTTTTTTCACAGACACCATTCAATCTTTGGCCAATCAACTATCCCCTAACACATCTTCGTCCACTGATATCCCTAACAGCCCCCCCACTATTTCAATTTCAACCTGTTCCTACATCCTTTGTCTGCACTCTTATTCAGAAACTTAAACCCACCACCCTCTCTGCAGATCAACTACCCGCAGAATACCTGCAAAAAGCCGCTAAAGCTATAGCCCACCCCATATCCATCCTCATTAACAGAACTATTTCTGAAGCAACTATTCCATCAATCTGGAAAATCTCACATATCATCCCCCTGCATAAAGGTGGCAATTCCAAAGAGTTTTCTAACTATAGGCCTATAGCCATATTATCCCCACTGGCAAAAATCATGGAAAAATGCATTCATAAGCAACTATTAAACCACCTACTAGAAAACCTACTAGCTACCTGCCAACATGGCTTCAGACCATTTCATAGCACCACCTCTGTTCTCTTATCCTTCACCGACTGTATTAATAAAAATCATACTAATGACGCACTATCCTCAGCCCTCTTCATTGATTTGTCAAAAGTAAGCCTTCGACATGATCAATCACCTGCTACTTAAACATACTTAGAAACTTCTCACTGGATCCACTTGCTATACAGTGGTTCCAATCCTATTTAAATAACAGGCAACAGGTTGTATTATGGGAGAATAACTTGTCTTCCTACCTCCCAATTGCCCTTGGTGTCCCTCAAGGCTCCATATTGGGTCCTCTCCTCAATTCTATTTTTACTAATGACCTACACTCTGTATTATCTCAAGCTACCTGTATCCAATATGCGGATGATTCCACATTAATATGCTCAGCCTCTTCACCATCACAACTTCAGTTCCTAACCCAAGATGTGTTTAGCAGAGTAGAGAATTGGTTTCTTCACCGATGTCTCATCCTGAACCCAAACAAAACAAAAATGCTACTATTCACTCCCACCCGCAGAGCCTCCCCACTGCACGTCACTGTCACATCTAGCAATGGTACAATTATATCTCCCGATTCTACCACAAAACTACCTGGAGTACTAATGGACAACAACCTTACCTTTGAGCCACATATTAACAACATGATAAAAACAGTAAACAAGAAACTAGGCTCCCTCTACAGGATCAAACCCTTTCTGACTCCACTAGCCAGGACCACCATTGCCCGCACCCACTTAATCTCAACCCTACTATATGCATCCCCTATCTATACTAAACTAGGTAAAAGCAATTTCAACAAGCCGGCTATTTCCTACAATAATATTGCCAGATTTGCTACTGGGTCTACCTATAGAACTCATCATTGCAATAACCTTGATCAACTCAGATGGTTAGCACTGTCAAATCTTAGTCTATTGAACCAACTAACTATTGTTCATAAGATTCTGTATCAACCTACAAATACTCCAATACTCACTAACCTAATCACCCCCTACAATAACCTAAAGACCCTGCAGTCTTCAAATAAATTATTAGTAAAGATAAGTAAAACCAACAATCTAGCCGGAGACTCACTATTCTCTAACACAGTGGGTAAAACCTGGAACACCCTCCCTAACGACCTAACCTCCCTACCCACAATTACCCTATTTAAAACCAAACTCAAACCATACCTTGAATCACACTGGCTATGCCCCTGTGCAAAGCCAGACTTAACTACCTCCCTTGTCTACAGACACTAATCCTCTCACTCACCCAATCTCATTAATATTTTACTAACAATAATGTGTGCGCAATCCTTTTAGTTTAAAAGTGTCCTATTTCACTTGCGTTTATATATTTTCTGACGTATATCCATACTTGTGTAACTAGGAATGTATTTTTTGCAACTAGGAATATATATTTTTTTCCTTGCTCAAACTAATATGTAATGTACTGTTATAATTTGTCTAAACTTGCTATTGTACCTGTGTTTCTGTAATACTATTCTGATGTGTGGCGCTTTTCTCCCCGGGCCTCCACTAAAAATGGACATATATCCAGTTGGACCAGCCTGGTCAACAAATGTAAAATAAATAAATAACTTGATTTGTCCAATTCAATGATCTCTCTGTTCCGAGGGCTGTGGAGCCAAGGGATCAACGTATCTGACATTTTGGCCAATTTTTGAGGAGGCTCCAAATGAGCAGAAGAGGGAGATGGCCTTTTCGTAGGCTTGTCACCTTTACAGGAAGGGGACTTACTTGAAGAAGATGTACTCGGTAAAGCTTTGTCAAAAGGAGGCTTCAGGAGTTCTTTGAGAATTAGCTTGTTCTTTCTTTCCTGTAAGACATGGAAGCTGAAAGAATGACAGACTGTACATATGTCCCTTGGAGGTGAATGGCCCCCAAACAATAAACACAAATATTATGCCCATCAGTTATTGACATTTTTTGTGAACATTTCTGTCACTTTTTAAAGCATGATGGCTTAGGTCCCTTCTCTCTGTTTTCCTTGCACATTATAAGAAAGAAACACAGCTACTAACATCAAAAAAGAAGTGAACAATAACTACATCTTTATAGAAAACACACAAAAAAGTTAAATATTCTATTAAAACACTATAATAACACAGCATATCTATTGAGGAAAAGGAAAAACAAAGGAACAGCTCTGCCTTCCAAGTTAAACGGGCACAGGGCCCTCTAACTTAAATGGACCTAGCAGAGCTACAAGGGACACACAGACAAACCCTCTAAGTTAAGCGGGTTGTGAAGATAGGTGAAAGCTGCCAACCTAGCTAAATAGAATTTTGTAGATAATTCTGTCATTTGTAAATATTAATATAAGCCACAGGCTTCTTCTCTTAAATGGAAGAAAATGCTGTTAGATGTGAAATTGCAAAAATATAACTGTGTACTCTGCTGTAACAAAGCAGATAAGTCAAGCATTGTGAACTTTTTTGATCTAAACCTCGGAGCCGCGATGTCTAGAGGGAGACATTCTGCCTATTGTTTTGAGGCCAGAGTTAATGGCTAGAATTTACATGTAAAATTTATTTTATTGCTCTGGCTTCCTGATGCAAGATCAAAAGGGCTATTTAACCTCAAAATACTGTTATCCTGGGAACCAGAAAGAAACAATGTAATCTGAAATGAATCCATGGTACTATGTTCTCAATTTAAGGACAGAGAGAATGAGGGAATGTGTGCATTTTGTCTTGAGAACATCCAACTCACCACTCTGCCTGTGTCTGTATGTAAGTAGGATCTTAGCTAGGAAATAGGAAGATTAGACTAAGTGTTTTTCTGTGTTGTCAGAACTATTCTACTGTACTATTATGCATTTTCCTGTGATCTCTGAACTCTTGACTAGCACTGCGTAGAAAGAAGTATTGTCTTGTGTTTTTATTTATTAAATATTTTTAAACCTTTCAAGTGTGGCTGTTTTATGTAGAGTTAATTTAATCTCTAGAGTACATTGCATACATACATATACACACACACACACACATATATATATATATATACACACACACACACACATATATATATATATATATATATATATATATATATATATACACACACACATATATATACACAGACACACACACACACACACACATATATATATATATATATATATATATATATATATATATATATATATACACTGATACTGTACAAAGTTACTCCAAATAAGCCTTGACTGTTCAGTTGCACTTACCATTTGGATAATAATACTGCAGTATAATTGGACACCCTTTCATAAGGGCATTTTGGTAGCTGACAAATATTAGTGGATGGTGGCAAGTGGTACTACTGTATAGTCTGGGTAAATGGGGCACAGCTGGAGATCCTGTGCCAGCCTTCCCCAGGAGTGTCTGTGTGGTTGTATACAACTCATCTCAAAGTGGGTGTATGTCAGCTACTTGGTCAGGGACACGAAGCACTGGTTGGACAGAGGGTGCTGGAGGTTTTCGCTTGCCCACTAGGCTGAGATCTGGACCTTACAGCAGTGCCAGTGGGGAGTCTTATTGGGGATATGGAGAGAAAGGGAGAAACCAACCCCAGATAGACTGCGATCTCGGTGTGCTCTTAAGGGAAATTGCTCTTTACTGAATTTTTATTATCCTTTTCCTATGTGGACGCACCTCACTGGTGTTCATGGTGAGGACTGAGGCTCGATTGCTGGGCCAGTGCACGGGGGTCACATTAATTTTTGGCAATGATGGGATTTCTACATCACATATTAACTGGTTGGCAAATATTAATTGGCTTGTAGTGGTGTGGACAATGAATTCCTGTAACTTGTGTACAGTGTTCTCTCAAGGTGTTTTTGCACTCTAAATCAGCCACGCAGTGAATACTCGAGTTCAGATTACAACTGTTTCATTTCTTTTGTTAGCATAGTTCATCAGGGAGAGCAGGCAGCATGTCAGCAGAGGAGTAAGGAAAGCTGACAAGGAGCCAGCTGACAAATCTGCCAGGCTAGGGGACTGTGTGCATAGAACTCTAAGGCAGACATGACTGCACCTTCGGTCACAGCCGCATCAGAAAACAGCAACCACGACGATGATCAGACTGGCAGTGGAGATGTACCACACTCAGAGAATGGACAGCTCAACCTTTCTGCAGAGAACTTAAAAATTCATCTGGAGCTAGACAGACGAGTTGGAGGCCAGGCGTTTGGAAAGAGAAGCAGCTGAGAGACTGAGGCATCTACAGAGTGAGGACAAGGAGAAACTGTGACGTTTGCAGGCTGAGAAGAATGAGAAATTGCTACGCCTGGAAGATGAGGAAAAGGAAAAGCATAGGTAGCATGAGAAGGAGATGCTGACTCTTCGCCAGAGCCATGGAGGTGATGGGGAAGGGAGTAACCAGACCCTAGAAGCACAAAATATCAGTAAATTTCTTCTGCAGTTTACAGAGGGGATAATTTTGATAGCTTCATTCATATGTTTGAGAGGGTATGTAAACAGTATGATGTTGACCAAAGGCTCTGTGTATGGTTCCTGACCCCCTTACACCATAGTAAAGCTGTAACTGTGTGGTTTAAACTTGCTGATTGTGAACATTTTGATTATACTGCTGTTAAGAACTGTTTTAGAATTTAAGTTAACACCTGAAACTTATAGGAAAAAGTTTTGTGAGCACAGACGCAAGGCAGATGAAAGTGTGTGTGAATATGTTGCTAAACTGACCACTTATTTTCATAGGTGGGTGAGTGGATGTCATGTCACCACTTTTGAAGGGCTGGCAGACCTTTTGATGAGGGAACAAGCCCTTAGCACTTTGCCTGAGGACATGAGGATCAGGTTAGCTGATAGACAATGTGCTACTTCAGATGAGTTGGGGAAGAAGGGAAACCCTACACCTAGCAAGCAGGGCATCCCTGCACAGGAAAGGGAGCCCCAGTACTGCTCATGGGTCTAAAGGAATCAATGGTGGGCAGCACAGATTGCCCCAACAGAATCTGCCAGTAGCAAGGGAAGCCACTAGTCCAATTACACATTAAGGGACCTAGGGTTAAATGTTTTGAATGCAACCAGTGGGGCCCATGTGGCATACAGATATCCACAGAGGCAAGGTGGGGAACAAAAGGGGTGAGAGCCAGTAAGTGGGAAAGACATAATGCCAGTAGTAGGGTGTCTTGTGAGACAACAAAGGACTTGGATGAGGCAGTACCATGTGCTTATGCAGTTACACACAGTCAGGCTAGGAGTCTGGTAGCCTGGGAGAGACCCAGATAAACTGCATACTTGCAGCCAGGACTGGTGAGGTGGTTACTTCAGGGAGGGAGCTACTTTGTAGCAGTGAGACTGAATGTGAGCCACAGCTGCTTGTGGGTACTGGTGTTCCCTTGGACAGAGTGACTGCAAAGGTAGAGGTGAGTAGTAGTACCCAGGCTGACAGTGAGGCACTACTGTCAGAGGATGCCAGACTTCCTGTGGAAGGGGAGCTGGAAAGGGTTACAAAGAGTTGAGACAGGCTCAGCTCTCAGACCGTACATTGCAAGGCCTGAGGCAGGTAGCTAGGGAGGCACCTGACTCTCAAGGGGAGGGGGAATCTGTATACTGAGACAAAGGGTTACTGTACAGAGAGTGGACCCCTGAGGGAGGGCTAGAGGATGAGAGGGTACAGCAGTTGATAGTGTATACAGCCTACAGTCTGGCGATTCTAGCCACAGCCCATGATATTCCCATTGCAGGTCATATGGACATAAAACATACAAAGAGACATATTATACAGAACTTCTATTGGCCTGGAATTTCCAGAGATATAACAGGATACTGCAGGACCTGTGAGCAGTGCCAAAAGGTAGGCAAAGCAGGAGACAAGGGGAGAGCTCCTTTGATGCAGTTTACCTGTGACTGAGGAGCCATTTCAGAGGGTAGCTATGGATATCGTGGGGCCTCTGAGTACCCAAAGTTCCACAGGGAAAAAGTATATCCTAGTGGTAGTGGATTATGCTACACGATACCCTGAGGCAGTGGTTTTGTCTTCTGTTGAGGCAGAAAAGTTGGCAAATGCTTTGTTAGAGATTTTCAGCAGGGTAGGTTCCCAAACGAAATATTGACTGACAGAGGTGCCAATTTCATGTCAGACCTGCTGGCTTGTCTATAGAAGTACTGTGGGGTGAAGCACCTGAAGACCACCCCCTACGATCCCCAGACTAATGGTCTTGTTGAGAGGTTAAACTCTACAATTAAGTCCATGATATGGGCATTTACAGACCAGTTTAAGAGGAAGTGGGACAAATATCTGCCCCATCTGTTTGCTTACAGAGAGGTTTCCCAGGAATCTACAGATTTTTGACCCTTTGAGTTGCTGTATGGGCATAGGGTGAGGGGACCTCTGTATTTAATTTGTGATGAGTGGAAAGGTGAATATAAATCTCACAAGGAGTCTGTAGTGGCATATGTCCTAAACCTCAGGATAAGGCTCAGGGAACTCATGGGCTTGGCCCAGGAGAACCTGGCAAAAGCCAAGCAGCAGAAAAAGGTATGGTATGACAGGAATGCTCGAGCTAGAGAGTATGCTGTAGGGCAGCGGGTAATGGTTCTCATTCCTGTCAGACACAATAAGATGCAAGCAGCTTGGGAGGGACCCTACAAGGTGGTATGAAAGGTAAGTGATGTTAACTACATGGTGGAACTGCTAGGCAGGAGCATAAATTTTACCACGTTAACATGATGAAAGCTTACCATGATAGGTAGGCCTTTGTGCTGAGCATTTGCAGTGGATTGCAGGACGAGTCTGAGGGAGATCTGGTGACTGACACCTCAGTGGAAGGGGTAGTAATGTCCCAGCAGCTATCTCCTACCCAGGTTCGAAAAATCCGGGCAGTGTTACAGGGGTTTGGAGACATGTTCATTAGGAAACCAGGGTGCACCCACCTGGTGCACACCAGGTGGATACAGGACCGCAAAGGCCTATTAGGCAGGCCTCTTAAAGGGTGACAGACTCTGAGGGAGGCGATACAGGAAATATTTGTACTACGGATAATTCAAGAGTTCAACAGTCCCTGGGCCTCCCCAGTGGTGCTGGTGCCAAAGAAGGATGGCAGCACCATGTTCGGTGTGGACTACAGGAACTTACAGTCACACAGAGTCAGAAGCTTACCCCATATGCTTAGGGCAGATGAGGCCCTAGAGCAGCTGGGTGGGGCTAAGTATCTTACCACCATTGATCTTACCAAGGCTTACTGGCAGGTCCCCTTGACTCAGTGCTAATGAGAGGCCAGCCTTCTGTGATTCCTTTTGGCTTGTATGAGATCACAAAGATGTCCTTGGAGATGAAAAATGCCCCAGCAACTTTCCAGAGGCTAGTAGATCATATCCTAGGAGGAGTAGGAGGGTTTGCCCTTGCTTATCTAGATGATATTGTTGCCTACAGCCATTCCTGGCAAGAGCACCTTCAACATGTCAGGGAGGTGCTGGGCAGACTACAGAGGGCAGGGTTGACCATTAAGCCCAGCAAGTGTCAGGTGGGTATGGCAGAGGTCTCCTACCTGGGACAGAGTCGGGAGTGGTAAGATCAGAAAAGAACATGCCAAAGTAGAAGCCATTCGAGCATGGCCCACACCTATTACCAAAAAGCAGATGAGGGCATTCTTAGGGACAGCAGGGTACTACAGAAAGTTTGTCCCCAGTTATAGTACCATAGCTGCTCCCCTCACAGACCTGACAAGGAAAAACAGGCCAGATAAGGTAGTGTGGACCACAGCATGTGATCAGGCATTCCAGAAGCTTAAAGAAGCTTTGGGAGGACCCCCTGTGTGTTAAATAGTCCATAATACAGTAAAGACTTTGTTGTGTAGGTGGATGCTTCAAACCATAGGGTGGGGGGCTGTACTTAGCCAGATTTTCTCAGAGGGAGAAGAGGACCCAGTGGTTTAGCTCAGCCATAGGCTCCAACCCAGGGAGGAATGCTATGCAGCTGTAGAAAAGGAATGTCTAGCCATAGTGTGGTAACTGCAGAAACTTCAGCCTTATCTGTATGGAAGAAAATTCACTGTAGTGACAGATCACAATCCCCTAACATGGTTAAACAGAGCCAGCCAGCAAAATGCCAAGTTGCTAAGATGAAACCTAGGATTGCAAGCATATATGTCAGTGCAGCACCGCAGTGGGATTAGCAATGCCAATGCAGATGGGCTCTCAAGACAGGGAATGAGGTAAGGTATACTAAAGATAGACCCTAACCCTCTCAAGCAACGTTTCTCAAGGGTCACTTACAAAACTAGCTTGAGTTCTCCAGAGGGAAGATGTGTGAAGATAGGTGAAGGCTGTCACAGCCTAGCTAGAATAGAATTTTGTAGATAATTCTGTCATTTGTAAATATTAATATAAACCACAGGATTGTTCTCTTAAATGGAAGAAAATGCTGTTAGATGTGGAACTCCAAAAATGTAACAGTGTACTCTGCTGTAACAAAGCTAATAAGTCAAGCAATGTGAAATTCTTTTATCTAAACCTAGGAGCAGGGATGCCTATAGGGAATAATTCTGCCTATGGTTTTGAGGCCAGAGGTAATGGCTAGAATTTACATGCATAATTTCTTTTATTGCTCTGGCTTCCTGACCAGCTACAAGATCAAAAGGGCTATTAACCTCCGAGTTCTGTTAGCCTGGGAACCAGAAAGAAATGTAATCTGAAATGAATCCGTGATACTGTTATCAATTTAAGGAGAGAGAATGAGGGCATCTGGGCAATTTGTCTTGAGAACATCCAACTCACCACTCTGCCCGTGTCTGTATGCAAGCAGGATCTTAGACTTTAGTGTTTCTCCTGGTCAATCTTCCTATTTCCAAGTATTTTTGTGTTTATGTCAGAACTATTCTACTGTATTATTTTAAGCATTTCCCTGTGATCTCTGACGTCTTGACTAGCACTGTGTAGTAAGAAGTATTGTCTTGTGTTTTTATTATTTATTACATATTTTTAAATCTTTCAACTGTGGCTGCTTTATGTAGAGTTAATTTAATCTCTAGAGTACACTGCATGTATATAGTCAGACGGTACAAAGTCACTCCAAATAATCCTTGACTGTTCAGTTGCACTTACTATTTGGATAATAATATTGCACAGTATAATAGGGCACCCTTTCATAAGGGCCTTTTGGTAGCTGATAAACAGTGGATGGTGTCAAGCAGTACTACCGTATAGTCTGGGTAAAAGGGATGCAGCTGGAGAACCTGTGCCAGCCTTACCCAGGAGTGTCTGTGTGGCTGTATATAACTCTTATCTCCAAGTGTGTGTCAGCTACTGGCAGGGGACACAAAGCACTGGCTGGACAGAGGGTTCTGGAGGTTTTAGCTTGCCCACTTGGCTGAAATCTGGACCTTATAGCTGTGCCAATGGGGAGTCTTATTGAGGATCTGGAGAGAAAGGGAGAAACCAGCCCCAGACTGACCGTAATCTGTGTGCTTCTACGGGAAATTGTACTTTAAAAGACAAACTTGTAAAAATGTAAACACTGCAAGAAATTTCAAAAACGCCAAAGCAGTGCAAGTCAAATCACCCAAAACACGACCCCTTTCCACACAGATGCAGGAAACAATTTTATTAAGCTTTAACAATGCTTTTCGTTGTTTACAAAAAACAACTTCTTCAGATAAAAAACATTTTAAAACACTGGGGTTTAAATTCCCCTTCCTATCACATGTTTAAAAACAGTAATACGAGTGGCTGTCCATTTCTTGCTTAGAAAGCAAACTCCACCTCCCTTCAAATAAAACAAACAGTTTTACTATATTGTAAACATCAAGGAACATTAGTTGCATACATAAGCCTACCTAATGAATAAATAAAAACGTTTCTAAAAAATGTTTACAAAAAATATTTTCTTTAAAAATATTGTATTGTGACGCGTATATTTATATACATCTGTACAAAATTTGTTTTAAAGCATTTGTTTGTATGTATCCAAGCAGTATAAAAAATATTAATGAAAATAAAGAAACATTTTTTTACTACCGGCTTAAGCTTCTTAGTTTTAAAATACACCTAATGGAACTTAGTTAATTTATCCCTGGATAATGGCAAGCGTCCAGCCTCAGTTGCCACAAGTTCATTTTTCTCTTAAATCAATGAATCTGGACCCCCTCTCCCCTCATTCCTAGCTT